>NW_009715937.1:0-4259 GCF_000703405.1 Apaloderma vittatum | reverse complement strand
CCTAGGCCAGTCTAGGATTCTATGATTCTTTTCCAGCTTCTGACAAGAGTTGAATTTCTTTTCCAGCTTCCCGATGGGGTAAACATTTCCAAAGAAGCTCGGAGCGCAATCTCCCGCGCGGCGAGCGTGTTCGTGCTCTATGCGACGTCATGGTAAGGGTTTGCTGCACCAGATAACCAGCGCGGTGGATTCATAATTCCCCTCTCTCCTGGAGACTGATTTTTTTTTCCCAACTGCTTGTTCCCGTATTGTCTGTTCACGTAGATAAATCAATCTCTAATGTAGCCCAGAGGACACGGTAACATCTCCGGGGAGGCGCGGGTGGGCTGCGCAGGCAGTTGCTTCTCTGGCGTCAGGTCCTTGCAGGGCGTTGTGGAATTGTCACCTTAGGGCCAACGCTCACGTTTTCTTCTTCCCTGCAAGCAGAAAACTACTGCTGGGGAAAAGCAGTGCCACTAGGTGAAAGCACAAACAGCCAACACAAGTGTCTTAAACTGTTAGTAAGCGATTACAAAACCCCCAGGTGTTTAGGACCTGGCTTTTTCTAAGTTGCTTGTGACTTTATGAAATGAGAGAAGTGATGACACACAAATTAACTCTTATTTTCCTTCTTGCTTTTGACCAGTGCAAATAACTTTGCCATGAAGGGGAAGAGGAAGACGCTGAACGCCGGCGACGTTCTCTCTGCCATGGAGGAGATGGAGTTTCAGCGATTTGTAGCCCCTTTGAAGGAGTCCCTGGAAGGTACCGTCCTCGGGTCGTGTCGAGGGAGTCTCAGTAGCGCCGAGTCCTGTTTTCTCCTCGAACGCTGGACAAGCAGCACTTATTTGCCTGTCTTGTTTCTCTTCTCTTTGCCCAGCATCCTCCACTGCGGTTTGCCTGGGGAGTAAATAATGTGCGCCTTAACGGGACTGGGATAACATTATCTCACAACTGATGAGGATTGGGAAAGTCTCATCTGCTCTCGCTCCCCTGTTATGTTTATCTAAGGAAAATCTTAGGGGCTGCCTGTAAATGTGAACTCCGGCGTCTTTTTCAGCATTTTTCTGCTGAAACTGAACCCAATTTCCTATGGAGCTGGTCAGCACAGCTCAAGTAATAGGGTGAGTCGCTGCTATGAGTTCACTGCTCCCCTTGTAAGCCTGGAGAGCAAGTGGACGTTGGGCTTCAGCTGCTGTCCTGCTCACGCCGTGGAACCCCCGGCTTGAATTTTTCAGTGTTCTCTCTTTTTTTTCAGTTTACAGGCGTGAACAGAAAGGAAAGAAAGAAGCAAGGAAAGATAAAGACAAGAAGGCAGACTCGGAGGAGCAAGACAAAAGCCGAGAGGAGGAGAACGATGATGACGACGAAAGGATGGAGGAAGAAGAGCAAAACGATGAGGAGGAGGTGGACAACTGAGCGTGCTGCTGAGACACGTGCAGGGGCTGGGGTTTGTTCAGAGGGATATAAATGCTGTAAATCCACCTCGCTGTGTCCCCTCTTGTTTCCAGTAGAGCTTTGTGCCGTTCCTCTGCAGCCTGCCCCTTTCTGGCCTTTGCTTTGTACATAAAGGACTTCTGCTAAAGCTTTTCTCGAGGAAGGACCACCCTGCCCAGGACCTGGCACCCTCCCCAAGTTCTCAATGGCTCTGAAAGAGAGGGGGAAAAAAAAAAACATTCCAGATGCTCAGAACAGAAGCTGGCCAGGAGAACTTGAGAGACTGTTGAATAAGCTCGTTAAGCCAAGTCAAGGGCTCAATCAAATAGATTGTCAACCCTTTGGGGTTTAGAATCTGCACAATGATGTCAGGAGGCCTGGAAGCTGAATATTTAGGCTTTTTATCCAAGTGACTTTTTTGGGCTTTGGGTTTTTTCCCTTAGTTTTCTTGCATTCTGGCTGTGCCTTCTCTTCCTGCTTGACGGTGAGACACTGTCTTTCAGCCGTACCAGCAGCGATACCGTACAACCGTACACGGACCGCTGGTCCACTCAGCTGACTCTCGCTCAAATCAACCGAAATCAATAAAAAAACCAAAAAACCAATTTCACAGCACTTAGGATGTAAGCTAAATACTGAAAGTGCTGGTCTTTAAAGCCCTGGGAGACCAAGAGGTGTTTTCTTAAAAATGGGAAGCAAAACAAACAGCTGAGCTGTGCATTGGGGCTTTTAAATGGCTCCTTCAAGAAAAATGGGTTAAAACAAGCTCTTTGTATTTTTAGTACTTACATAGGTTTGTTCTTTTATACCCAAACTTGTAGTTCTGATGCCTTTCCTTTCTCTTCTCTGAGAAAGTAACTATTAGAATAAGCTCCTTTTGGGGAAAAACACTTTGACTGATATGTTTGAAGACTAAAACCTGATATTTGAACTTAAGCGACATTTGGTGAATGAAACTTGAGGGAAGTTTTAGGTACATTTAAATAAACCTCACAAGTTTTGTTGATTATGTGGTTTTAAAATAGCACCTGTGAGGAACAGTATGTATTTTTCAAAAAAAAAAACAAAAAAAAATTGACGCAGAGCTACCCTGCCTTTCTGCTTTTACGGTACGAGGGCTTTTCATACGCAGAAGCCCAGCTCCTGGAAAGAACTGAATCAACAAAGATTTTCTGCTGGCGTGCAGTCAGTAACAGATGAAAAGACGGAGCTGACAATGTCTTCCCAAGATTTCCAATATCAAAAAAAGAATCTTTTTCCTCTCTTTTTTTTCCCCCTGTTCTCTTCTAGGTTTTTTTTTTCCCTCTAGTTCATAACTGGGGTGCATATTCCAAAAGGGAACAACATATAAATAAAAGCGAGATTTTTTTTTATAGAAATGGAGTCTCATTTCTGTCAGTAACGAAGCGAGCCGGTCGCGGTTGCATAAGGACGCATCCGAGCGTGCGGCGAAGGCAGAAGCAAACGCGTCAGGAAATTCCTCGCGGAGCAGCTGACTGCGAAGGGAGGATGAAGGCTGCTTTGTGTGAGGGGGGCGAGGGAAGCGCAGAGACTGGAAAGAACCAGGGGAGCGACGTTTGGGTGCTCTGGGTGCTGCTGTTTGTGTCCCTGGTGGAACGAGCCTTCGGCCCATCCTTGCTTGCAGGGAGAGGCACGAGGCTGGGGGGCAAGAGGAGAAGAAAGGGGTCGGGGGTTCGGCCCTACAAGGTGGTTGTGTGGGAGCTGCAGAACACCCTGCAATGAGCCCGATGCTCCGGTGAGATGAAGGAAAGAGGAGGTGCCAGGCACCCAAACCCCACTACCCAGCTCCAGTCCTTTGCAGCACCCCAAAGCTGAGCTCGGGTCACTCCACAGCACCCCAAAACCCAGCTCCATGCCACCACAGAACCCCCAGCCATGTTCCTTACCTCCACAGCACCACAAAGCCCTGCTCCAGCCCCCCAGGAACCCCAAAATCTGACTCCTGCAGCATCCCAAAACTTGCCTGCATGGCCCCATGGCATCTCAAAGCCTGCCTCCTGGCACTCCCAGCAACCCAAAGCTCTGCTCCAGGCTCCTGCAGCACCCCAAAACCCTGCTCCATGCCACCACAGAAGCCCCAGGCACGGTCCTTATCCCCACAGCACCACCCCAGAACCCCAAAACCAGGCTCCAGGTCACCCTGCAGCACCC
Source organism: Apaloderma vittatum (assembly GCF_000703405.1). NCBI lineage: Eukaryota > Metazoa > Chordata > Aves > Trogoniformes > Trogonidae > Apaloderma > Apaloderma vittatum. The sequence continues at coordinate 671 of NW_009715937.1, read as the reverse complement.
CAAAATTGCGCTGTACAGTCTCACAGCATCCCAAAGCCCTGCTCCATCCTTCCACAGCACCACAAAACCCTGATCCAGGTTCTTGCAGCACCCCAAAGCCCTGCTCCAGCCCCACCAGAACCCCAAAACCTGCATCCAGCCACTGTTGCAGCACCCTAAAACTTGTCTGCGTGGCCCCACAGCACCCCAAAACCCTGCTCAGTACCCTCCCCAGCACCCCAAAGCCCTGCTCCAAACCCTCTCAAACCTCAAAACCTGGCTCCAGATCCTCCTGCAGCACCCCAAAACCTGTTTGCATGGCCCCACAGCACCCCAAAGCCTCGCTCCAGACACCCAGAACCCCAAAATCTGGTTTCAGGGCCCCTTGCAGCACCCCAAAACTTGTCTGCATGGCCCCACAGCACCCCAAAACCCAGCTCCACACCCCCATAGCACCCCAAAGCTCTGCTCCAGCCCCCCCAGAAGTCCAAAACCGAGCTCTGGGGCCTCTTGCAACACCCCAGCTCGATACCCCCGCAGCACCTCAAAGCCTTGCTCCAAACCTCCCCAGCACCCCAAATCCTGACTCCAGATCCCCCTGCAGCACCCCAGAACTTGTTTGCACAGCCTCACAGCACCCCAAAAACCTGCTCCAGCCCCTCCCAAACACCAAAATCTGGCTTCAGGGCCTC
>NW_009715936.1:2638-3181 GCF_000703405.1 Apaloderma vittatum | reverse complement strand
CCAGCCTCTCCTTCTTTTATCCAGCTCCCCCTGAGCACGGATCTGAGGTGTGGGGCACCCCCAGGCGCTCCTGCGAGGGCTCCCCTTAAAGCCAGGGACACAATTAACGTTAAGCTGGTAGATAAGTGCCAAATTAATAATGGAATAATCTCTTTTATTCTTTTCTGATTCTTTCTGACCGGGAGGGTGTTGTGCCAACTGTCAGACACACGTGGCGTCTCTCCCAGAGTTCAAAGGAGCTGACGTACGAAATGGTATCAAAAGCGTTTTTTCATGTAAAAGCTGCTCCAGCGGAGGCTTGGAGGATGCTTTAAAAGGATAATTAAAGGCCCTAAAGGTAGCAGCTAATGAGCTTGACATCTGAAACAGGGTTAGGGATGAGATAAAAAAAAAAGTGTTCCATGATTGAGGTCTAATTAACGAAGCTTCTGTAAAGAACAGCGATTGGAATTCTCTGACCTCGTGGGTAAGACAAGACCACTTTACATAATCTCTTCAGATTTCCAGAAAGCCTTTTAAGAGGATCGCTGTTAGCAAGTTAAC
>NW_009715936.1:0-2607 GCF_000703405.1 Apaloderma vittatum | reverse complement strand
AGTTGTGACGAGATGTTTTATTTGTAACGGAGCAGAGGAAAATCTGGGCAGGAGGAGAACAAAACAACAACAAAGGAAAACAAACCCCGAGAAGAAGGACTCGAGTCGCTTTTCATCTTGGCGTCGCTGGCGACGGCGTGCCTGGAATCTTTCCTGATTGTTAAATGCAGGAAATAGGAAAAGAAAATGTGAATGGAGGCTGAATTATTTAATTTAGGCAGAGCTGGAGGGGGTTTGTTAAGGAGCAGGAGATGAAAGAGCGGCACAGAGGAGGCTGGTGGGATAATGCCCGGTCGTCCTGCTGCGCCCTGTGCAGGTTTGGGACCTGGATCCCTCTGGGGAAGGTCTGTGGTGACTTTTTGGGTGGAATTCTGGCACATTTGGGCAATGCCAAGGTGCGAAAGCAAAGCGAGGGCTCGAGGCCGTGTGCGCAAACGAGCGACTCGCTCCCGTTTGGAAGCGCCCGGAGCCGGCTGCGCCCTCTCGTTACAGCGGAGGGAGGGAGAGATTGGGAAGTGGGTCATGGAGAGAACGTGTCGTAGGAGGGACCGCGTGTTTCAGAGATTTGTTGGTGGGACACAAAAAAAATTACAGCCTTGGGAAAAATGCTTGTGCAGAGAGGGGTCTGGAAAAAAGATCTTCTCGACCAGTGAAAACGTATCCCCTGGAGGGAGTCCTGGAGAGCGAGGATGAGAAATTCAGCGTGAGACGGACGACAAGCCTCGGTGCTCGGAGCCACGAACGCTGAGCTTGCCGTCACGCTCGGTTTTGGGCCCCTGCGTGGTGCTGCCGTCCGATTTTTGTGAGGTTTTGCCAAGGAATCGGAATCGCCGGCGCGCTTGGCTTCTGCTGTGAGCGATTTTGGTGTAAAATAACTTCGTTATTTTAAGCTTCGGAATTACCGGCAGTGACGCCAGGTGCTGGTTGGGTTTAGGAGCTCGGTTTGGTGACGGAGAGTTTCGAGGCTCTAGTGCTTGGTGGGACTTTTGGAGCCTAAATTAAAACTCGTTTCGCTGTGAGGAAGGTGCAACAAAGCTGGTCGGGAATATTCGACGTCGGAGGCGGGAGTGGGTTTGGTCGGAATGAACTTCAGAGACCCGGGATGCATCAGGGAAAGCTTTTCTGGTTGAAATCTCTTCAGATGACTTTGTCATTTAAATAACCAGTTTTTGTCAGGACTTCAGGAAAGCGGCGTTTTGTGCCAGCTCCGCACGGAATCTCACAGAATTTGCCACCTGGGTGTTCGGTAGCTCAAGACAGGCCACGCGAGCGGTAAATTTAAACCTCTTTACCCTCCAGAGCTGGAATTCTGCGGAAGTTTTGCACGATGGAAATACGTCTCTGCCGTGCGTGAGGAATTCAGGCAATTCTGCACGTGAGCCGTGGGGCTGTGATGGTTTAACACAACGAAGTTGAGTATTTTCCTCTTTGTTTTTCTTTGCAGCCCCTGGAGGATCGTAGATGACTGCGGAGGCGCTTTCACGATGGGAGCGATAGGAGGTGGCATTTTCCAAGCTATCAAGGGCTTCAGAAATTCCCCAGTGGTAAGTAAAAGCGCTTGAGAGCGCCTTCAGAGCGCGGTCCTGCTTTCTCTCTCCATCAGCTGAAGAAATTGGGGAATAGGGAGGCTCAAAGGCAAAACCTTTTTCTCCTTCAGGTGTATATTAGGGAGATACTGTTCTCCTTAATTAATTACCAGCTTTTAAAAATTTTTTTGATGGTCTGGTCTCGTCTAAATGCAGAAGTGTGCGGAAACAGGGAAGGGTTGATGCAAGTCAGCTTTCACTTTCAGGATTTCCGCCACAAAATTGTGACTGTTGCAGAGCCATTAGATAAAATAAGATCCGGTTTCTACTTTAACATTCGTTCAGTGTTTCTCTGGGTTCACAAAAAAGGGGTTTTTGCTGAGTGATTTGGGTGTTACTACGTGACACTTTATTAAGGCGTCGCTCTGAGAAATTTTGTAAATAAAGAAACGTTTCCAAAAATGTCTGATCCCGCAGACACAACCTGAAAAGGATCACACGCTCAACTACATCCTTAATTTTGCTTGGGGTTCTTAAATAAACCTGTCCGCGCTTCGCAGTGCTTGCATTGACCGTAGAACTTGGACAGATATTCTTTAAATCTTCTTGTGGGGTGGGTAAAGGTTGCAGTTGTAATTCTGGGGGTCCTGGGTGACGTGTTAGACCCACGTCCAGGAGCTGAATCGCTTCTCCTGGCTCCTGAGACTGGGCTGATGAGACGAGGACTAAACGCTCCGCTGTCGGGAGTGACTGAATTTGGGACAGGCAGCGAGATCACTCTACTAAAAGAGATAAAATAGTGATGGAAAGGCAACATAGCAGCGAGTGGGTTTGCTTGAAGGCGGCCGTGGGGCAGCTCTTCCTCTGCTCTTGCATCCTGTGTTGAGTGACCGGGCATCAGGTGGAGCAGAAAAATAGTAATGCCTGAAAAAAACGCATTTGTGCTAAAAGCATTACTTTAAATGTCTCATTTGGTCCCCGCTGGGCCACTCAGACAAACTCTGAACTCAGGCTGGAGAGCTGAGCGGAGATGAACCTCCTGAAGTTCAGCAAGGACAAGTGCAGAGTCCTGCACCTGGGG
>NW_009715935.1:3632-3853 GCF_000703405.1 Apaloderma vittatum | reverse complement strand
GGCTACGTGTGGTCCCACCACCCGTTGGAGCCCCGACTGTCCCCTCCACGGGGCTGCAGGCGAGAGGTGAAGTGTCCTTGAACCCCCACCCTAAATGTGCTTTTGCCCTTCTGGGGTGCCCGCATGGCATGGAAAAAAACTGGGTCAGTCACCATGTCTGCTTCCCCCTTTGGGAAAATCTGTTGCTGTGGGTATGCCCTGATGAACGTGAGCCCCGTGCG
>NW_009715935.1:1016-3540 GCF_000703405.1 Apaloderma vittatum | reverse complement strand
TGCTGCCCTTTTCCCAGCAAGGGAGAAATTCTCTTTTCGTGGGAATTCCCTCTTCCGTGGCGTGACGTGCCTGCGCTGGCACCACACGGTCCGGCAAACCTCCCACGATTGTGGTGCGGAGATCGGCTTTCCAGAGCCTGCCCAGGAAGGTGAATGATTCCCAGGGATCCCGTTCCATCTCCAGGAGAAAGCCGGCCTGGCCAGAGGGACACTTTGCCCAAGGAAGCCACCCGGGGCTCTGAAGGGCCATGGGGGTGTCCCTATGGGTCCCCCTCTCCACACCAGCTGGCCCGGGCCAAGCCATGCCTGCACGCTTGTGCCTTTGGGTCATCAGGCAGATGAAGCCCCCGACAACAGGACCGGGCTGAGAATTAACCTTGAAATTACGCTTGGCCTGAATTGGAAGAAGAGCAGAGCGTAAAACAGTTGCTTTTAATTTTCTCCATGCGTGTGCTCTCTCGGGGCATGGGGACTGGCACAGATAGAGGAATTTGAGGACGTCTTTCCAGCTACCAGTCCCCTCTTTTTTTTTTTTTTTTTTCTTTTTTTTTTTTTTTTTTTTTTTTTTTGAGACCATGGCATGGATGCCCAGAGGACCACCCAGTTAGAAAATGGAACTCACAGACTTTTCCCACTGCCTCCTCCTGCCTTGGCCCATGACACTCCTGCCCAACGGTGGGGGGGTGATTATTTCCCTCTCTCCTCTGTCGGACACTCTCAGTTTCTTACTGTTCTGGACTCCGAACGGCCAGTCCCCAGCAGCCTTGAAGCTGGAGAGTGTTGCTGTTGAGTCGCAGACTTGGCTTTGCTCTGGGGCGTTACATCGATGGTGCTGCGATGCTCTGGGCCAGGGTCTTATCCTGTCTCTGTGCATCATCCAAAGGGCAACAGGGTGAGAGATTGTGTCCCGGACACACTTTTGTTTCCACCCCCTGCTCCTTGGGGGAGGAAAAGCCCCCTCCTTCCTAGAAAACAGCCCCCGTGATTTCATTCCCTGCTCTCAGCTGCTTGTATCATGCTGCAAAAATCCGCCTGTACTTGACTGATTATTAGGACTGAACAGGGGGAGGTTTCTCTGCAAATGTCAAATCCGCCTCGGTCCATGGCTGCAGTGGGCAGGGACCTGGGGGGTCTTGGCTGGAGGGGCTGGGATGGGCAGGGTCGTGGTGGCCGTCCCCCATGGGTGGCATCCAGGCAGTGAGGGCAGCGGGCGCTCAGGAGGGATGTCAGCTTGGGTGCTGGGGTTGGGTTTTGGGTGCATGGCTCAAGGGAAGGGGCACGGTGCTGCCTTCGGGTGCTAGAGAACTGTCCCCTTTGCACACTTATTTGCTGGTGGTTTCGGTGAGGTTTTGGGTATTTTTTTGTGGTTTTTTTTGGTTTGGTTTGGTTTTTTTTTGCATGGCGCCGCACCTTATCTTCTCTGGCACTCAAGGAAGTGATAAATCCCCTCTCCAGCACTCTGGAGAGATGTTGCGGCTTCTCCCCGGCGATGAGGAAGCCCCACCGTGGGAGGTGGTTAGATACGCCTGCTCGCTGCGGGGCGTGCTGGGCTCCAGGACGGCTCAAGGAGGGAGAGCTGGGACTGCAAAACTCCTTCCTTCCCACTTCCATTTGGCCGCTGTTTGTCAAATGGCCCATGCACGCTGCAGCTGGCCCCTTCCAGCTCTTGCTCCAACTGCCCAAGCCGGTGGCAGCCCTCAGACTCAAGCACCCTGGGGCCAGGGCCAGGATATTTGCAGAAGGAGACGGGCTGTTTGCACGAAGGGTGAATTCAGCCTTTCCCCTTCCTGTTCCTCCAGTCGGTCGGTCACTCCTGCTGCCCACACAGCAAACTGCCCAGGCAGCTCCTTTCTTGGGTGTTTGCCGGCAGCTGGGCCAGGGCCACCGGTGTGCCGGGAGGGCTGTGCCATGCCTGTTGCCCCCCAGGCACCCCACGGCAGCAGCACTTGGTATTCCTCATGTCCTGAGTCCAGTCTGTCTGGTCTGATTTGGCCTTTTCCTGCGCGATGAGGGGTGTTGGTGATGAGGAAGCCTGGTCTGGGTGCTTCGCGGTGATTTTGGCCACAGCCAGCTTGTGTCCATGCTCTGCAGATGTGTTTTTACAGGAGGGTGGGAGGTGGGTGGAGAGAAGGGGGCTGTCCCCATGTGTTCAGGGCTGTCCCCAGGAGCTGCCTGGGTCTCTGCCTGGAAAAAGCGTTATTTTGGGCTGAACTCAGGGGCAGCAAGCAGGAGCCTTGACGCAGAACAAGGGGCTGGAGGGCATTTTCATGCCAGGAGGGGTCGTGGATGACCACTGGCGGCACAGCAGGCTCCTGGCACTGGGGTTTTGGCCCTCCTTCACCAAGTGACAGACAGTGGCAGGGAAATACTGTAGGGGCAGGGAAACAGAGATGTGAGCGGCTTAAACCAACGGAGGCTGGGCTGCGTCCCCGGCCCTTGGGATTGCCTCTGGAATGCGGGTTTGCACAGTGGCATTTGCGGAGCCTCCTGCCGGCCGTGGCCGTGGGTCTCCAGTGGTCCGGGT
>NW_009715935.1:580-887 GCF_000703405.1 Apaloderma vittatum | reverse complement strand
GGCTGCTCCGACTCACCCATCAGCGATGTTCTCTCTGGCTCCAAGGTGTGCAGAGAACCGAGAGCAGAGCGGAGCTGAAACCGCCCAGATTTCCTCTTCTGAGTTTGCAGGCGCAGCGTTGGTGGTGACTTTCCCCTTTGAGCTGTGCCAGAAATGGGTCCCTTGCTCAGGGGAGCCCCGAATGGTTCAAGAGTTGGTGCAGATGACCATACTGTCCCCGCTCTGGGGTCATGTTCTGCTGCAGGTCTGGCTGAGAGCCGTGACGCTGTTGTGCTCCGTCTGGGTGCAGGGAGCAGCAGGCGCTGCT
>NW_009715935.1:238-564 GCF_000703405.1 Apaloderma vittatum | reverse complement strand
ATTGGGACTATGTAAAGGTGGTGGGATGGGAGTTACCTTGGAGTCACCCACAGCCTGGGCCAAGCTGGGGACATGGTTTTCTCATAGTGCTCCTGGAAGCCCCAGCTCTGCTTCCCCAGTACACGGGGCTCTCTGTGCTCTGAAGTGTGGGAGGCAGAGGCTAAAGCTCTGCTGCAATGGTCCATTTTATTTTTTTTTTTCTCCCCTTCCCACTCGGTTGCCAAGCCTGAACAAAACAAGCCCTGCCTCCACCCGAGACAGGCTGATTACGTCTGCCAGCAGCCTAAACAGATTATCCCTCCGCCCCGCGCCGCGAGCCAGGGGGC
>NW_009715935.1:0-205 GCF_000703405.1 Apaloderma vittatum | reverse complement strand
GAGGATGGGCACTGGCTGTGAGGGTATCCAGGCAGTCTAATGGGGATGTGGGTGCTCTGCCGCGGGGCTGAATCTGGACCCTGAGAGATGAGAGTGGCAGCAAAGCTCTCCCGCTCCACCTCGTGCAATGAGCTCCGGCGTGGCGCAGCTCTGCTCGGTGCTGCTGAATGCCCTACTTGGCCGGCTGGTTTCCGTGGAGGAGGGA
>NW_009715934.1:0-1530 GCF_000703405.1 Apaloderma vittatum | reverse complement strand
AATGAGGCAGAGAGACTTATGAACTGGAAAAAGAAAATTAAAACATCTTTAATGAATAAGTAAATAATAAAAATAATTATATATATGTATATACATATATATAAAAATACATATAAAACCAATATTGAACCCGACTCCCCTCTCCGATATCAATCCCCACTGGTGCTGCAGAGCAGGTGGCACTGCAGAAGCCTCAGGCTTAGCGGCAGCTGGGAGCTGGATGCAGGAGCTGGATTCAGGAACTCATATTCGCGATCAAAGCAGAAGATCAGACCGAGTCCTTCCTGGGCGTCAACCACTGCAGAAAAGACAAAAGAGACCTAAACCCTTGTAATTCCTCAGTTTTATACTGAATATGACATATATGGAATGGAATACTCTTGCTGGTCACTTGTCCTGTCTGTAACTCACCAGAGGATCAACCTTCTACTTCCTTGAGATCCCTGCTATCTCCCAGCATCCCTAGAGTGACTCACAAAATCCAGCAGTGGCCTTGGTTACTTTGGGAATAAGTATCAGCAAGAGCCTTTTGGCATACCCATCCCGTGCAGTAACTGTAAACATCAGGCATTATCACTGCCAGTAGCACACACTGTTTGCAGAAACACACTGCTGACTTCAGTAAGTGCAACATCTTAGAAGAGGCCGAGCTGAGAAGTAATGGTCACTGTACAGAGTCAGTTCTGTTTAGCTCAAACCAGGACGCTTGGCCAGCAGTGAGTCTGTCTGGGAACCAATTGTCATTCTCTCTAATGGACATCAGGGAAGCTTCTAGCATCTTCTCACAGAAGCCACATCTGTAGTCTCCCATACTACCAGAACATTGCCATTCAAACCAGATACACTCTTCATTTTAATCAAATTACCTTCCATTGTCTTTCCAACACATATTTACAAATAAAACTATTTTCAGGTGAGAGGGCTTCCTGGCAGCTGCCATGACACCTCACAGTACCTTCAGTTTCTAGGAAGGTAGCTGCAGTAATTGTAAACTATTTGCTTCTTTGATAACATTAGAAATATTCTTAACTTTTCAAGTATAAACATATTTAGTAATAAAGTAATTACAAGGCAGAACGAGAAATGTTCGCACTGAGAAATATTTGCTCCTTCAAAATATTTACCCACATCACATTTCAAGCATGGAGTTCTGTTGAAGCAGACCGGTTACCCCAAACAGTTCTGTTTTCACAAGCCTGTGGTTGTCCCCCGGAATACGACTTACCTGAATTTTCCTCTTCAGTGCTAACTATTTCCAACATCTTGCTGTGCTGACTGAAGAGTGACCAGCTCACTATCCCTGTTATGGTGTTGTCTCTGGCTATTTTGTCTGAATGCTACTTTAAAGGGTTTATAATTCCAGTGTCACTCTCTGGCAGTTTACAGCTCATGCTACAACTTTCCAGTAGTCATGCAAAAATTTAATATATTAGCAGAGAGAACAGCTCCATCACATGCCAAATTTGGCTCTAGATGAGTGATAATACCAATTTCTGTACCACTCTGCCAGACTGCATACTCCTGTTTTCC
>NW_009715933.1:0-4181 GCF_000703405.1 Apaloderma vittatum | reverse complement strand
CCCTTCCAGCCTAAGCCATTCTATGATTCTGATTCTATATGATTCTCCCCTTCTACTTTGCTCTTGTGAGACCCCACCTGGAGTACTGTATCCAGCTCTCGAGTCCCCACGCAAGAAAGACATGGACCTGTTGAAGCAAGTCCAGAGGAGGCCGATAAAAATAATCAGAAAGTTGGAAAGCCTCTCCTATGAAGAAAGACTGAGAGAGTTGGGATTGCAATTATTTGACTTTACTGGGAACTGCTCTTTTCAAAGGGGGGAAAAAAAAATCAGAGAGGAAATAACTGATCAGAATTTGTGATATCAGTCTAGAAAGGAGCCATATAAGTAACAGAAATCTATAAAACCCTCAGTAATGGGAGGTCTGAGAAGAGGGGCTAAGCCAGAATATCCAAAGGGAAATGAAACATTTGAAAATTCACCAGAAATGCCACATCACTGAAGTATTTTCAAACTGTTTTCTTATCTGCTTTTAATGTTACAGCAAGTTCATAATGTGTAGCTTGACTCACTTTTGCATCTGAAGCAACAGCTTTGAGCACCAGAGTGCCATGGTTGGGTTCTGGGGGAAAAAAAAAGAAGAAAAATTTTGTAGTGTATTTATTAAAAAAGGGAGAAGTAGTATCTGAAGAGAACTTGGAAACTATTTAGTTCCCAAAGTTATGTACTTTTGTAAGAGCTTTGAAGACCTCATTTTGACTTAAATTGGAACTTGAGATTCTGAAAGAAATCAAGATGTTAAATGGAAATTAATGTTAATGAAGTTAACTTGGTAGATGATAAGTTATCTCTCAAGGTAAAGACTGTCAGACTCTCGCTGCTGTAGTTCTTTGTACGTATTCTTGCAATCTGGGCAAGTAAAACTCCAGTGGGCTGATCATCTAGTTCTACCTTATTCACCCCTGACTTACGAAGAATTTCCAAGTCGTCTCTCGAGGAATGATTCTTTCCACCTTTGCAGTTGCTACTTTCCCACTTTACCTCCCCTTTTCCTGCTACACCTATCACTAATTCCCCTTTCTCCAGTGTAGCCATCTCCACACCCAAGGGTTTACCAATTAAAATAGAGCCTGGAATGATAAAGAGCTATTTCTCTGGTTCTGAGGGCCAATGGGCCTCATGCCATTCAGAGCAATTCAAAACCAGCAGCCAACAGAAATGGGAACTCAAAAAAACAAGGATGTAATATTGTCAGGGTTTGAATCTGGCAGGGTTTTTGGAAGCAGAGTGAGAGGTGTGGGGGTGACTCTTGCGAGAGCCTCCCGCATCCCCAGATAGAAGGTGGACCCGCCTCTGGCCAGGCCCAGGCCAAACAGCACCTCTGTGATCAAGGTATTTAAGAGGTGACTCCATTGTTTCAGTTTCAGTTTATCTTTTTCTCTTTCAGTTTTGATCTGTCCTGTCTTCTATGTTGTGGAGATTTTCTGTTGGAAGAAGGGGAGTTGAGAGGAAAACAAAGGAATGCTGTGGGTGAGGAAAGTGGGGAAGAAGGGCACCAGAATAGAGCCTTTCTCTGAACCCTATGGTGAGTGAGATGGCAGGAAGATAGTTACCTGTGAGCTGAGGGCATCAACGGCAGCGAGAACGTCCAGGATGCTGTGGTACAAGGAGGACTCCATGCCAGGAGGGTGAGAGACTAAGCACCAGTGGAAGATGTGCCTGAAGCCAACAGTGACCCCACTTGGGATGGACTCATGAGGAGAAAGAGGATTGCCTCCTGGGAGGTGGACACCATGTGGCATCAGGGGAAGATTGTGAGGAAGCCCTCTCTCTCAAGAAGGAGCAAGTGCCATGGACAATGAGTAATGGCCAGATGGACTGCACCCACCAGCCCCTGCCTCTCCTTGCACTGATGGGGGGAGGTAGCCAAGAAGATGTGAGGGGTGAAGGGAGTGTATTTAAGTTCAGGTTGTATTATATTCAGGGTGGAGGAGTGAGGGAATGAACATGTGGTTCTTTGTTTTCAGTGAGGCAGTCACTCAAACCACAACACATATTTTCACAGATATTGTGTAAGAGATTTGATAGTGTTAGAAAGACTTTTATAAGGGAAATACAATTCTGAAAAATACAGTGTATATCAAACCACAGTGCTGAGTTTGTTTAAAGATTTGAATTGGGTTTGACTCTGCTAAACACTGCTGCACTGCAGTGGTTTCTCTTGGAAAATATTCAGCTGAGAGTAACCTCTCTAGCAACTACTGCTCTTTCTTGTCAGCATGTTGCCTTAATCAGACCTGAAAGAAATGCTGCTTTGAGGATGGGAAAGGCAACAATCAAATATTTGAGCTAATTAGTAGAAAACACAGTTCATAATTAGAAACAGGAAAAAGGCTATTTGTCCCTGAGGATGTTCAGACCAAACAAGAGTGAAAATATTCTGATCAAAAGTTCTCATCTTGAACATCAGGGTGCATAAATATCATGAGCTGTTTGTAAGAAGACTGAAAATTGCCCAACGATAAAGTCAGCAATGGGAGTTTGTGACCACTGACTGAATTCAGGCCAAAGAAAACTTGCCCCCTCCTCCCCCCTCAAGAAGCATGCATGCTAATTTACAAGAGAAGCAAGGCTAATTTAAATATACTTCACAAATAATAGAGAGAACAGTTATCACTAACCAGTAATTGTAAAATTAGGCATGTTTACATTAATTAAGTTACAATATAAATACGTTGAAGTTTTTCAATGTGGTATGCCAGTTTCATCTAGCTTCCAAATTTGGACAACCTTGTTCATAAACCAATGTCAGCTGTCTAAACTATCATTTGCTTTAGAGTTTTTTCTTAGTTACTGTTTTTGGTAACAAGTACGTAGACCCAAGGTTGTTTCTTTTGTTCTTCAATTTTCTTCATAGTGACTGTATTTAAAGACAGCATCAAGGCACTGTGAGCAGCATCCCAAGAGTATTTCAAAATCAAATGAAGGAAAGGCAATTCAGCTGACCTGGGGAACTTGCAGGGTGACAAAAGCACACCAGGCACTCCTGGGAAACCTAAGAGGACAGCACTAGAAAACTATCTCTGCAAATGCTGCAGTTTTCAAGGACTACAAGGAGCCAAGAACACCAGAGAGGCAAAGGACCAAGTCTCCTGTAGGAAACAGGCATGCCGCACACAGACAGGGACAGATAAAAGCAAGGTTATCCCTCACTTTGTACTTCCTTGAACTATTGCAGTGATTCAAAGCATCAGCAATCTAGACTCAATAGCCAATGAGACTATTAAGCAGGTATTCTTTATTGCAGCACTGGGAGACACGCGGGAATATTTCCACAGCATGTGCTCACCCTGGCTTTGTCTTTGTTCTGGTTATACGCATTCACTACATGCATATTTATTATATTTCCACAAAATAATTATTAGATCTCCTCCTATTCTAGGAACTATTTACATACTCATTTCACTTTCCATTCTACAGTCTTTATTGCCGTTTACTGTTAGTTCCTCTTACTTTAGCCTGTCTTGGTGGTCATCGGATGCCTCTTGTGGTCATTCATCACTGCTCTGGTCTTTCCGTGACCTTCTCCATTGCTTGACAAATTCTACGGTGAGAACTGGCTGCAGTTAGCTGCTGGCGATAAGGATCTGCCCTGAAGCAACTGTTCTGTTCCCCCCTTAGTTACAAGTTATCTTTTCTGTAGAGCAACTATTGAGCTCAACTAATCCTGTCTTCACAGACGCATTCCCACACTGTTTCTCTCTTCCATTCTTTATTTCCATACCATGCACCAAGCTGAAATAGCCCTGGGCAAAGGAAGGTACCCCATCTGACAGAGAGGCCCTTTCTCAAAACACTTTCAGTTCCCCAGCGCTTTCTGGGTGGTCTGGCTAAAATGATGGGGAAGGTGAAAGGCCCGATAGAGAGCTCTGTTCTCTCTACTTTTTTAAAAGAATGTTGCTCTCCTCTCTCGTCATGTTGGGCATAGTACTCCTGGGTTAGGGAGACGCTGGGCCTGGCCCTGCCTGGGGCTGATGGTTTCTGCTGCAAAGAGGCCCCTTGGATTTGAAGAAGAAAATTCGTTGAGACGTCAGGGCGTGGGACCTTAAAGATGCCTGGATTTACACATATATCCTGCGGGTGCCAAGCGGCTTTGCTCTGTGGCCACCTCCAAGTGCCACCGCGGCTTTTCTCTGCGACGAGCTCCGAGCGTCACAACTACTGCGCCCGACTACCAGCCA
>NW_009715932.1:628-915 GCF_000703405.1 Apaloderma vittatum | reverse complement strand
GGGTTCATGCACCGTTGCGGCAATTACCTCCGCAAGGGCAGCACCCTGGGACGCGCGTGGCAGCTCGCCAGGGCCGTCAACGCCCAGTTACTTCTATGTCCCAACGAGCGCTGAGTCCTTCTTTTATTTATTTTTTTTTTTATTATGCTCGTAAAATATTGAAAGGGATGGAAATAAATAGCAGGTAGAGATAAGGATGGGCCACCTGGCTCTCTGATCTGCATCCTCCTGCTGAGGAGCGTCCCAGTCCCCCTAAGTGGTGACCCCCTCACCAAAGCGGGGTCCAG
>NW_009715932.1:0-261 GCF_000703405.1 Apaloderma vittatum | reverse complement strand
GCAAACCAGCGTCTGGGTGTTACCAACACCCGTCCTGGGGCTCAGCTTTGCCACCGAACTCCTCGGTGGGACCTGCGAGTGTGTGGAAAGCAGGATCCAAGCCCAGCAGGGCAAAACAGAAGCCCCCAAACCGGGAGCAGAGCCCGGCGTTGTACCCCGTTGCCTCCCTTTGTCATTAGGCCTTCTGCTAGAGATGGGAAATTAATTAGGAGTTTGTAATTAATGCTTCCATCTGCAGCCGGGAGGAGCCGGTTGTGGGAG
>NW_009715931.1:13523-15036 GCF_000703405.1 Apaloderma vittatum | reverse complement strand
TGCTGGACACCGTGGGGTCACCTCCCCTCAGCGGGGGGACACACAGGTGTCTGGGCCCTCCCACGGTGGCCTCGTGCAGCTTCTGCTGGGGCTGTGCTGGGCTCTCGTCCTGCAGATACGAGGTCCCACGCCCAGGCTCTCGTTCCAGGGCCAGGGAGGAGCAACACCTCCAGGAATTTAGGAATTGTGGGGATTCCTTTCACTCCCTGTTCTCAAATCCAGACCCCAAAGTCCTTCCTCCAGACCCGTTCCTTCCAAAAATCTGCTGTTCTGGGGCTGGGGGGTGGGTGCAGGACCCTCAGCAGGTCCACAGACCGCACCAGCCCTGAACTGCTCCTAGAGCGCATCCGAAGGAGCACCCCGAAATCCATCCAGCAGCTGCCACTTACTGTCACCATTTACCTGTATCGGAACCGGCTTCCCTTGAAGAACAAGTTGCTGCTGGACACTGTCCGCACCTGGCTCGACTTCTCCAACCTGCAACGGCACCCAGAGCCGCGTGAGCATCCCGCAAACGGACGAATCACGAGAGCAAAGCCCTGGAGATGCAAAATGCCACCGGGAACAAGGGAGCTGCCGGCAGCGATGGGTCAAACTGCGGGAGGGATGGTCCCATCTCCTGCTCATCATCCCACAGAACCCAGGAGGAGCCCAGCAGCGCCTTGGCCAAGCCCACAGTCCACTCTGCCATGCACGTAACCCAGCGGTAATTTACTGACATGATTAATCACCAAAAAAAGAGATTTGTAAAGCAATATTGCAATTTCATTTCATGTTAATATAATGAGAAATGAAACCTGCTGATTGCAGCTGCTGATTGCAGTATTCCCAAAGAGAATACATCACACACTTTATCTCGCGTCTTGCTGATTAAAATAAAACTCATTACAAAGCACAAAGCAGCCTATTTTTAAGCACAACATGAGCAGGGTGGTAAAACCAAACCCTTCCACCTGGCCCCTCCCTGGTTTTTTGGCAGGCGGTCCAGCCTGTGACCTCTCCCTTTCGGTTTGACAGCTCCATTAACCAAACCGGGGGCAGAAAAGCTGCCTTGGTGGCCACAAACCAGGGAGTCCAGAGCTCCTGGGGAAGGGACAACACCTTCCTCATCCTCCTGAGCTCCCATGGCCCAGGCGAGACCCCTCAGCCCAGAGGACCCCCAACGCTGGGCAGCTGGAGGGGACAGTCCCTCGGGCCACCGTGCCCAACCGCCCAGGCTCACGGCTGCAGCCCAGGCTGCACGTCACCTCCCTGGTCCCCTGAATATTTCCCATGGATAATTAACTTGCTCCCAAAGAGCTGAGAAGCAGATTATTTCTGAAGGTTTCTGAGGCTTCCCGGGGAACAGGCAGGCTTTTCTGAGGCACCCCAGGGCACTGGCTCGACTTCAGCAGGGATTTTCGTGAAGGATTCAGCACAAACAGCCCCTGCAAAGCCGTTTCGAAAATCCACCCTTGAATATTAGGTTGGAAAACACTTCCCGAGTTTTGCCCACAGCCTGGGGACACCGGTG
>NW_009715931.1:13212-13450 GCF_000703405.1 Apaloderma vittatum | reverse complement strand
GTGTGGGGCAGCACCGACCCACAGCCCCAGCACTTACTTGTAGAACGCCTGGTTTTCAATCCCACACTTCCAGAGGTGCTTGCAGGCTTCTGGAGTTGGGGCAAAATACGTGAGAACAATTTTCTTTTCCTAAAGGAGAAGGACAGGGAGTCGGCGGGGGAAGGAGGCAGCGGTGCCGGCGGAGGCAGCGCGAGGAGAAGCCGGAGCAGGAGAGCGGCACTGACACAGTGCAGATCCC
>NW_009715931.1:12520-13019 GCF_000703405.1 Apaloderma vittatum | reverse complement strand
CCGAACGCAGCGCGGGGCAGAGGAGCTACGGGAGGTCCCCGGTTGCTGCTCAGAGCAGAGCCCTCACCCCAGGGCTGACCCAGCATCCACAGGCTCTAACGCCTGGAACGAGGCGCCGGTGGGAGCAAGGGGTGACTCTGGCGCCTGTCACCGTGTCCCCACACCGCCAGGCACGGGGCGATGCTGCCATGGGCTGCAGCCCCCGCAAGGGCAGGGCGAACCTGCTGAAGTGACGACCACGGGAAGTCCCACAGGAAGGGAATGCACTCACCTCTTTCTGACTTACATATAAATAGAAAGTCTTCCCTTCGAATTTCATTTTGGTCACCTCGTTCCTGAAAGGGCAAGGACGGGCAGGTGAGAGGTGACGCAGAGCAGGGCGAGAGCTGGAGCTTCAGGGCAGCTTCCAGACCCTCTGCACCATCCCCGGGAGGTGCCACAGGGCAGTGAGAGGAGGAAAGATTCTCCCCACCAGCCCTGGGGTGAAGCTGGCGGTCAC
>NW_009715931.1:10069-12498 GCF_000703405.1 Apaloderma vittatum | reverse complement strand
GGCCGGGCAATGCCAGCAGCGAGGGACATGCTGGCCAAAACCCAAGATACAGCAAAAACCAAGGAACAACTCGGCCAGGTTCAAAGGGCTGAGAGAGCGCTTGGGGGGCTCGGCCATCATGCGGATGATGCCGTTTAGTGTAGACAAACACAGAAAATAACCAGTCTGGGGCAACCCAGCAAAGGGAAGGAGAACGGCTGCCCCAGAGAGCCCTCCCACACGCTGCCGGGGAGCGGTGTGAGTGCCTGGCGGGGCCCGGTGCCAGGACCCACCTACACACCTTGTCCCCACCCGAGCACCCCTCCACCATCCCAGGGTGATGTGGGACATCTCGAACCGAGTGAGCAGGGCAGTGCGGGCGATGCCGCGGCAAGAACTCACCACTTGATGAAGTGGACTCTCTTGTTTCCCTGCAGAACGACAAAACCAAAGGGGGTGAAGGCCAGAAACGCCGCGTTCCCCGACACATCCTGGAAGGCAACAGCGATTTCTCATCCAAATGTTGCTGAAGTGGGAAAGCTTACCCATCGGCGAAGACCCTCAGTGCGAAGGGCGTTGGCGATGCCAAAACCTCTGTGCCGGCAGAATGCTCCAGCAGCTCCTCCAGCCAGGGACACCCCGCACACAGCAAAACCTCAGCCCAGTAATGAGGCAGCTGCTAATGAGGAGAAACCGCAGCACGGCTGCCAGCCCCAGCAATCCCCACCCTTACTGGTGAGAAACAGCCAGCAAAGGCCGTGCCCCAGCAACACCCTCACCGGTAATTACACCAGAAATGGTAAAAAGCCCTTACGCTCACTCCCTCGGAGCCCTGCACAGCCCGAACAGCTGGGCGGCATCGAGACGCTTTAAAACCAATAATTAGTGTCATGTAAGGAGCAAGGCAGCACTTTAAGTTAATCACAACGTCTAGACTGCAGGGAAGCGATCATTAACTGCGCTGGTGCGCATGGAAATCAAAAAACAACTAAAAAACAAAACAGAGATACAGTGGATTTTAAAAATATTATGAAACAATCGTGGCTGACCAGTGATTGTTAGATTCACCCTGACTTTTATTTGGCCACCAGACATTCGGATGGCGTTCCAAGGATGCCGAGCCAAAGGTGCACACGAGGCTCGGGATTTCTGGTGCAGAAGAGTGATGCCTGTTTGGTGTTTGCAGTATTTTCCTGGGAGAAAGCGTGGCACGGGGCATCTCAGTAGCGAGCACCTGCGGGGCAGCTCTGCTCACTGCTGAGTGTGCTCAGAATCTCCTCAGTTCAGGGATAAAATTCTCCCTCTGTGCTCCCAGCCCTGCTCTTCCCTGGCTGCATCAGGAGGCAAGACATCTCCTCTGCTCTTGGCTTCCCACCCTGGGGTGCTGGAGCTCGGTTACTCTGCCGGCGCAGTGCAGGGGCAGCAAGGAGCCAGCGTTGTGATAAGACCTTCCGAATCTGAGCAGAGAACAAATTGGTTTTAAATCCAGACTAGATCAAAAAATCCACCTTAACCTGTCAAGGGTGAAGAGCTAAAAGCAGAGTGCCCCAAACCTCAACCCAACATCCTGCACGAGTCAAGATGGAAACGTCCAAACTCATCGTGTCTGCGATGCCGCAGCCCTGTCTGGCGGAGGAAGGAAGATTTCTGTCCATCTTTGCAGCAGCTCCTGCAGCTCAGGCCCTGGGGCTGCCCAAAGTGTTTTGTCTCTCTCTCAGCTTCACAAAGACCTTTGCAAACCAGAGGAGCGGGGTCTCAGCCCCCACGCACCACAGGCACATCAACCCCCTGGGTCCTGCCCCAGCAACGGCTGATCCTGCGGCCACGGGGCAGTTCGGGGGTTAACAGGGTGTGGGGCTGGAGGCTGCATGGTTTCGAGGTTGCTGCTTTGGGATGGGAGGAGTGGGGCCAAGCTTCCCCTGCCCGGGATGGAGCGAGGAGTTGGGTGCCCCTGGGAAGGGTGGGGGATGCTTGGGGGTTGGACTAGATGATCTTTTGAGGTCCCTTCCAACCCCAAACATTCTGGGATTCTGTGATGGGGAGCTGGGGACCCTACAGAGAAACAGGAGCAGAGATGCCGCAGCTCCAGTGCTGAGCCAGAGGCACGGAGCATCACTCCCAATCCAGCCAGTAATGAGCTGAAGCGGTGTGGGGATTCAGCTCCTCCAGCCCAGCAACCTCTGTGCAAGTCCTGAGTGCCACTAAACGGGACGGCCACCCCCGCCCCGGGTGGGTATTGGCCACAAGTGTGTATTTATGTGGCACAATTCAGTTAAAAGCCCCAGGGAACTGCAGAGCAGGCACTGCCCTCGGGATAAAATTCTCTGTCTGCTTTGCATCCTGCATCCATCTGCATGTGACGGGTTTATAAGGGAGCAGAGAGTCCCAAGCAGTGACATCCACAGTCAATAAAAAGCATTTCAAACAGAAAACTGAATTACTGGCCAGGG
>NW_009715931.1:9144-10029 GCF_000703405.1 Apaloderma vittatum | reverse complement strand
CAGAGACGTTACCCACCTCGTTATCGCCTCCAAATGACAGGCTGTAGCAGGAGGTGATTGGCCTCTGTCCTTTACAGCCATCTGCTCGTGAAAACGTTTTCTTATGGCTTCCCTAAACACTCTCTGGAAGGACTTTGGAGTACTCAACCTCTGTGCAGATGTGCCTGGGTTCCAGGGCTGGGGCAGCTGCTCCTGCACGGCCACGTGTCCCAGCTCTGCCAGCCCTGACAAACGGCCACGCTGGGACCGGTCCCTGGGACCTCTGGGATGAGCTGGAGTGAGAAATCCAGCACGAGGAATGGAGTGAGGAAGATGTTTTACCTTGCAAGGGTGTGGGTCAACCCCGTAGGTCTCCAGAGTCTGGGCTTTCCTGAGGAAATTCAGCTCTGAAGTAGCTGGTGTCTGCCCGCTGCGGGAGAGGAAAAGAGGGAAAAAAAAGGAACATTCAGTGGAAGGCACGGACATGGAAGTCAGCCCTCAGCTACAGCGTGTCTGTTAACAAGAGGCACCAGTTGCGGTGTTTTCTTGTTACACCCGTCAGCACAACTGCTCTGTGGTGGGAGCCTGAAGCCCCCCGAAGCCCAGCACCAAAGCTCGGCCCTTCTCCTCCTGCAGTTGGGTCCAGCAGGAGGGAAGCTGCACTGGCCAGAAAGGACCAAAATTCAGGAGCACCTGCAAAATGTAAGGCTGACGGTCCTACAGGCAGGAGGGGATCTCTGGGGGTGGTCGGTCATGGTGTCCGTCCCGCCAGGGAAGAGCAGGGACCCCCCAGGCTGTGCTGGCTGAGCCAAGAGCCAGGAGCAGGAGAAGCCCCTCAGCCCTCCCTGGGGCAGGAGGGCTCGGGGCTGAGTTTGCACCAGGATTGCTGAGTTGCCAGTATATTTT
>NW_009715931.1:8522-9106 GCF_000703405.1 Apaloderma vittatum | reverse complement strand
GACTGCGTTTTCTTTCAGTGAGCAGGGCTCAGACCGGACAGGGCAGCTCCTCTCAGAGGGTGATTTGCCGTGATGCCTTCTAGACACCAAACGAGCCGCTACCCCAAAGGCTGCACTGCATTTTTCCTATTTCCAACACCGCCAAGAGCACTGCTGGCTCTCAGCCGGATCTGACAGCCCAGAGCAGTGAGTGCTCAACCCACAGTATGGCTTAAAATCCTGAACGGGGATAAAAATCCATCTGAGCATCAGCAGTCCCCACGGCAGCTCCCGGCCATACCTCAGCTCCGACTTGTGGATCTCCGCAATCTTCCTCTCCAGCTTCTCTGAGTGTTTGGGGAAGAACTGGAACTTGGAGCTGTAGCCTTCCGGGTGCTTTCCTGGGTCGTAGTCCCCAATCTCGGCTGTGGGGAGACAGAACCGGTCAGGAACAGTGGCACAACCCGGACCGCAGTGGGCATCCCCATCTCCGCAGCCCCCTAGGAAAAACCACTGAGACCAGGGTGCAGAAACGCCCAAGATGAGCCAACTCCTGAGCTCAGCCCTGCTGGCTCTGGGTGCAGGCTGACACGGCTCCGCTCCCT
>NW_009715931.1:7289-8497 GCF_000703405.1 Apaloderma vittatum | reverse complement strand
TACCGCCGCTGGCATCTCGCTCCCGCAGCCTCTTGCCGCTGGGGATGAAAGGACTTTGCTCTCATTTAATTCCTTCCAGCCTCAGGTCCTAAGTGAAACAGAAACACTAAATTAATTTTTATGATTCCTGCTTAAAACACTTCAAAGTGGGGAAATGCACCGGTGCTCTGAGACAACTCCAAGATGCTTTGGAGCTGAAATTTGTCTTTTTTGATGGCTGAAGCACATCTCCCCAGCTCATCCTGGGGCTGTGGCCACAGGCACCGGGGGGCTGCAGAGAGGGGCCCCAGCAAGGCATCAAGGAAACCCACTCGTACGCCCGGCACTGTGGTGCTGAACAGCCCCTCAAGGTGCTTTTCCATCGCACCAGCACCACCCAGCTCTTCCCAGCAGCCCGACAACCCTCACGGAGCAGCTGGGTGCTGCATCACACCGGGCACCTCTGCGTACTTGGTGCCAAGAGCTGGCAGGGAAATGGGCAGGAGGGCAGATCAGGCAGGAGGTTTTCAGAGGTTTTCCCACCACCTTGCTGAGAAAAAACGCTTCCTTTGCCGAGACACCGGGCTTGCCTGAGGCCGCCTTCACCCACCCGAGCAATGAGCAAACCTCAGCACTGCAGCCTGTGCACAGAAGTGCTTTATCATGGGCTGTTCTGGACAAGCACAGGAGGAGGAGACCCGGGCTGCAGGGGCTGAGGGGATGCTGCTGCCCCGGACGCGAGTGAGGCCCCAGAATCGGTCCTCAGCCTCCCCCAGGCACAGGCACAGCCCGGGAGCAGGAGCCCCATGCTGGCAGGGTGACATTTGTATTCTGGGTGCAGTGATCTGTTGTAAGTGAAATAATGTAATCAGTACTTAGCATGAAAAGCAAATTTATCTTGTCAAAAGGCATTACCCTGAAGGATATAGGCGGCCAACAAAGCAGCATCCGAAGTCTTGCAGAGGAGGCGGCCATGGTAGAGATCCCTTTTGATCTGCAGGAAGACTAAATACCTGAGGACAGAAGAGACAGTCCACTTATTAAGCAAAGTTTAAATTACCCGAACAGGCAATTTAGATGTGGAATATCTGCCACAAGACACCTGCACTAACATTTCTCTCCCTGCAGCCCATTTTCGAGGCGTTACGTTCGCTAGGAGCCCACAACTGATAATTACCAGACTGGGGCTCAGCTCTCTGTGCCCCTGCCCCGCGACTCGGGGCTGGGAC
>NW_009715931.1:3255-7258 GCF_000703405.1 Apaloderma vittatum | reverse complement strand
GTGCGGGGGGGGGTTCCGGCAGCCGATGGCGATTGTGGTCCCAGCCAGGGTTGAGGTGCCCGGGGATGATGCTCTGAAAGGGGTCTCATGCTTCTCAGCCCACCAGTGACCGCTGCACTTCCCAGTCCTGCGTATCCTTGCTCAGCTGCCTTCCCCATCGTGTGGTTTTCTCCTCCCCCAGTTTTCTGGTTTTCTCCTTCCCCAGTTTTCTGTCTCCCTCCAGGTCTCTGCGTACCCCGCTTCCCTCCCCCTCGCTGGCCAGCGATGATCCGCATCGCCCCGAGCGAGCTTCCTCTCTGTTGCCATGCACCAAAGCCCAGCAAAAAGATAAAATGTGTTGGGAAATTACATATTGGAATAAATTTAAACCTAAGTAACGGTTTGGGCCGAGTCGTGCGTTTGGGAAAAATCTTTGGATGGCAAGACATTAAGTCACAGAGCGAAGGAGCGAAGTGGAAACTGGAACGCTCAGAAACGCGTTTAAATAACCCGACTTGCACTCTGCAGTATCTCAGTCACGCTTCATTTCTCAAATGCGTCTTTATGATGAGATAAACCACTAATTTTCACAGATAACACGTATTACAGAGAAGATACGACAGCGCACTCGGTTCCAGGGGAAAGAGGTTTTGAAGCCTCGGCTCCAGGCACACGGGGCGCAGGGGCAGCCCATCTGCCCCCCTCAGACCTCACCAAAATCACATCATTAAGTTGTTCAACCCTGCCAAGCTCCCAGCCCTGCTCACGTCTCCGAACCCCACCCCGGCACCCCCCTGCTCCTTTAGGGAGGACGAGTAGACCCGAGCTGGTTTTACAGAAAAAAGAAAAACACAAAAATCCCGCCAAGATTCAGCCAAAGGTTCTCCAAAGCTTTGCCTACGCCTTGGAAATATCTCCTGGGAGGGGCTCCGGGATGCGGCTGCCTTGGAAAAGGACACAGGAGCTGGGAAATACTCCTGGAACCAGGGAGCCCTCGGGCTGGCTCCGTCCTGACGGTCCTTGGGTCCGGGTGAAGCCCTGCCCTGCATCGCCATCCTCCTTACGAGCTGCAGAGGTTTGCTAAGCTCTGATTAGCAGAAAGAACCACAATTAACATCCTGCACCGGCAGCTCAATGGCCACAGAATAGTCGTCGTTACTCCCAGGCCTGGGGTGGTTTCGCATTTAAATTCCAGCCGGAGGGAATGCTAAACCCGCAAAGGAAATAAATGCCTCTTCAGCATAACAAGGAGACGCATCCTGTGAAACTAGTCCCAGGCACTTCTGTGGGTCCTTTCAAATGCACCTGTATCAAAAACCAGCTCAGCCCCCTCCAGGAAAGCAGATTCCAGTGCAGGTCCTGGCTGCTGCACACAGATCTGCTGTTCGGGACATGAAAACACTGATAAATGGGACCCAAAAGAGCACAGGGCTCTGCACAGACACCCTCCTCCTCATCGGCACCTCCCCTCTGCAGTCAGACCCCAAGAACGAAAATTTTTTCAGGCTTCCAGACAACACCTTAAGGGCTTTTTTTAGTTCTGTTTCTCGTGTCTTTCTGTGAAACAGAAGCAAAGCATTCATTAGTTTTGTACATTGCCGTGGGGAAACCCAGCTCTCGAAGAGTTTATGAAACACCTCACCATCCTCTACTTTTAACTGATCCGCCCAGCAAAAAGATAAAGTTTGTTAACGCAAAGCTGAAGTAAAAAGCTGAGCCCAAGTATATTCCAAACACGCCGCACAACAGGCTGCAAAAGCCTCTCATTTGCTGCCTGCAGAAATAGACCCCAAATCCCAGGAATTAAATCCTGGATATATTTAGCTCTCTCTGTAAGCCTGCTTAATACTGGCTGTGCTTAGCAAGGACCCCAGCTACGCATCGGGGATGTGTAAGGGCAGCCAGAGCCTCGTCTGCCGGAGCTGGTGGGGGCACGGCAGCAGGACCGGGATGTGCAGAGGGGTTTGGGGCTTCGAGGTTTTGAGGCTGACCCTCTCTGAGCAAACAACTGGGGCTATTTGCCCCCGTTTGAGGGTATTTGGGGCGAAGATGACCTCGGGGGTCCTGTGCTTGGCAGCAGCCAACCAGCCGCACGCGGTGTGGCACAGCTTTGAAGATATCGAGAGAAGCCTGTGCCATTTCTGCCCGTGTTTTACAGGTAAGGAGGGGGTTTCCTTCCCCAGGACTGATGATCTCCTGCCTCAGGCTAAGGTACACGAAGCAAATGTCTGAAGACAGAAGGAAAGTGAAACCTTTCCCTCCCAGAGCTTGTGGGACCTGGCTGGCTGCTGCTGCAGTGGTCCAGCTCCAGCGGGGCAGAACCCGGCACTTTTTGCCCCAAAATACTTTTGGATTGTGGGACGGCAGAGTCCCCACACCGCGGCACAGCTCTGCACCCTCAGCACACTCCCTCTGACCTGCCACACCGATTTTTATTTTTTACCTTCCCCTTAAAAACCCAAAGGCAACGCAGAACTACTCGCAACAACGATGGCAAAAAGTTCCAGGGGAAAAAAGCAGAAGCCGAAATGCAAAGAAAAAGAAAAATGCAAAGGTGCCTGCCCAGCTGCCTCAGCAGAGACCTGACCCCCCGGGCGGGAGGGGGGGCCTGGGCTGTCCTGCCCAGCAGAGCCACAGTCAGGGCTCATTTTCCAAAGCTGCTGCGATTTCTCTGCGAGTGCTCTTCACGTCCCTCCTTCGGGCGGCAAGAGCCCCTAAAGATAGAAACTCGAGAGAAGCGCTGTCAACTTTCCACATCGCAGTTTATCGCCCGTCTCTCCCAGAGCATTCGTGTCCCTTACGTAAAAGGGACGTGGCTAATTCCAGGGGACGTCAAGGGAGCCAGAGACACTGACAGAGCAGGCACCCAGAAATGACGCCCTGAGCTAAGGATGTGCTCGGGCACTGACAGCTGATCCAGAAGTGGCAGGAGTGGTGTTAGCAGAAGCAGAAAACCAACTCTCACGGGAAAAACCACTGCTCCTGCTTGAATCCACCTCCCTGCACGGGCTGGCAATGGCGGGGTTCCAGTGGAAGGGGGGATTTTGGGGAGCTGCAGGGGAGGACTGGGGGGTTCCAGCTGGAAGGAGGGATTTTGGCAAGCTGGAGGACACGCCTGGTGCAGCCCAGGGGCCACCCTGTGTTGGCAGGACGGTACTGAAGCCACGACAGACGTTTTGGTGAGCTGTGCTGCACTCCCAGCACTTTGCTCTGAAAACGTGGGTTTTGTAAGAGGCAATAAAGCGAAGCTCAGGAGGGTCCCTGCCTTGGCCAAGCCTTGTCTGTCAGCCCCACCACCCCCGATGCCTCACCCTTACCTGGTGATTTCCTCCTTCAGAGCAGCAGGGTCCGTGGGGTAAAACTTCACACGAAAGCACATGGTGAAGGGAGGCTGGGCTGCAGCAAGAACAGTGGTCACCATGGTCACCAAAGGGCAGGGCTTGTCCCCTTCGTCCTCCCGAATAACCCCGCTCAAGGAGTCGGTCACGTATTGCTGGGGTCTCACCTGTCCCCCCCTTCCCATTACCCCAAACACACCCAGGTAAGGAGGGAGCAGACAGCTCCGTGGATAATCAAATCAGCCCCTTTTCTGGGAGATGCGCTGGGAATTGACCCCAAAGGGGAAGGGCTGGGGAAAACAGGTCTACATCTAAAGTGAAAGGAGCACACGTTGCCTGTCCTGAACATCTGCTCACAGTGATCATGGAATCATTCAGGTTGGAAACGACCCCTGGGATCACTGAGCCCAAGCACTAACCTTGCTCTGCCAAGCTCACCCCTAACCCATCTCCCCCAGCCCCACATCTCAACAACCTTTAAACACTCCCATGGATGGGGACTCAACCACCTCCCCGGGCAGCCTGTGCCAAGCTCTGACCGCTCTTGCTGGGAACAGATTTTTCCTAATGCTCGGTCTAACCCTGCCCTGGTGCAGTTGGAAGCCGTTCCCTCTGGTTCTGTCGCTCATTACCCGGGAGGAGAGACCAGCCCCAACCTCTCCACAACCTCCTTGCAGGTACTGGCA
>NW_009715931.1:1995-3074 GCF_000703405.1 Apaloderma vittatum | reverse complement strand
GAGCGCACCCTCAAAGTGTGTCCCCTCCCTGCTCCTGCTGGTCACGCTATTTCCAACACCAGCCAGGGTGCCGTTGGCCATCTCGGCCACCTGGGCACGCGCTGCCTCATCTCCAGCCACTCGTCAATGAGAACCCTCCATACTCACCCCTCATCTGCTTCACAACCGACTTGGTAAATTCCAGCCAATGCTGAAATGAAACAGAAGGTCATTAGAGCGTCTCAGTAACAAATACTTTCAATTAATAGCACTAACTCTTCGGAGTAAAATTAAAGAACCAGAAAAAACCAAGAAACCCTCTGCTTGCAATAAAAGCCTGTGCTGTGGCAGATCTTTTTTTTTTTCCATTCTGGCTTTGGGCTTTGCATTCAGAGCACAGGAGAAGCAGGATCTGACCCAGGGCACCGACCCACCACGTGAAACACCAAAGAAATGTCCTCTCCTTGCACCAGGACAAGGCACAGACCCTGCGTTCTCCATCTGCCCCCTCGTCTGCCACACGAGAAGATGCTCCAAGGCAAAACCCCGGCACAGCTCCTCCAGGCAGGGGGATTCCAGGGCACCATGTGGGGCTCCTGGCGAGTGTGGACTCCAGCAGCCCGCGGAGACGACGCATAATAACGCCTTATGCACAAGGTTTTATTTCAACATGTTTAGAGAGGTGATTCACTGAGAAGCAGTGGAACAAAGGAATAACCGAAGCCGGAGCGGCAGTTCATGATCCCTCAGCACCACGCAAGGGAAAGGCTGCTCTGTGATGCTGAAGAGTCACCACTCCACAGCCCACTGCCAGCCCAGCCCTCGGATACGCAGCAGCATGAGGATGATGGCCAGGAGGCCAAAGAAGTCAGGGAGGAGTGAGTCCAGAAAAAACAAGTCAGGGGGCACAAGTGATGCGGGAGGGAGATGTGATGGTCCAGAGACTTCACGAGATGCAGCAGCATCACCTGCTCTGCGGTGGCCAGGACTCAGCAAGATGGGGAGGAGGAGGAGGCTGTAACTCCAGGTGAAGTCAGCCACGTGAATGTCAGGGGGTGCCCCTGGAAGGGAGGAGGGGGGAGGGAGGGGCTCCGGCCAGG
>NW_009715931.1:1687-1887 GCF_000703405.1 Apaloderma vittatum | reverse complement strand
CAGCAGGAAGCACGAGACAAGACTGTTATTAATAGCGACGCCTGCGAGCGCATTCCCAGCGCTCCTCATTCACAAACCTCAAGTGCCCTGACAGCAAAGCAGCGCTGCCACACGCCTTCGCGCCCTGCACGGGCAGCTCACCCCAAAGAAGTGTTGGGGCTCAACTCATATAACTCCTGTGGGGAAACCCAGCTCGCTGG
>NW_009715931.1:1380-1609 GCF_000703405.1 Apaloderma vittatum | reverse complement strand
CCTGTGCTGGGGGCTGCACCGCCAGCTCAGAGCAGGTCCTGCTGCCGGCCTCCTGTGTCTTGTTTCACTCTTTGTGGCACAAGGCAACACGCACGAGTGTTTGGATTCTCGGCGCGAAGCTGTCATGTGAACTAAGCTCAGCTATAAAACACGGCGCTGTGCTAGAAACAGCCCCACAAATCCAGCCTCAGGAGATCTCCTTCTCGGCCTTCACAGTAGTGTCAAACCC
>NW_009715931.1:364-1250 GCF_000703405.1 Apaloderma vittatum | reverse complement strand
GGGGCTGCTGCATGAGATGCGGCCCTGGCTCTGGTGGAAGGGGTGGGGGGTCTCCCCAGGGTGCTCGGGGGGCACAACATCAGGGCACCCACAACCTCCCTTCCCAGCAGCAGTGCCAGGGAAGAGCTCTTCATCACTGCCTAAGCCATCGAGCCACCCGCCCGACACCGCGGTTCTCAGCCACAGCAGCGAGGACAAGTCCGGTGTCACCGAGCTGTGAGAAACCCCACCAGCCATCCTGGAGAGGAAAAGCTCTCACCCTTTGCTTGTCCGGGTCCACGAACCGAATGCCAAAGTAGTCCTTCTCCAGCAGGTTCAGGTGGTGGCAGAGAAGGTCAAACAGGTACTGGCCCTTGGCATCTCTCTGCAAGACAAAGAAACTCGGCTGGTGGGAGCAGAGGGGCTGGGGTGGGTGAAGGGTCCGAGACTTGTAAAGAGGCACCAAGGATGGCACAAATCCCACCAACTTCCCTGGTGCTTTGCTGGTGATATTTTCAGCTCAGAAACCATCTCCCACCCCACCCGAGACAGAGCCCAACAGCAGCATCCCCGTTCCCCGCCCCGAGCCCCGACCCTGCCTGGGTGTGATGCTGAGGCTGCTCAGGGGACCACAGTATCCACCAAAAACCCCCACATTTGTTCAGACAAGTCTTCCTCCCTGAGGTTCAGAGCTTGCTGAGAGCGGGGTCCTCTTATCCTGTGTCAAGTTTGGGATCAAACCCTGAATTTTAGATGTTTCTGAAAGGCTTAAACCAGGTGATGCACCCCTGGGAAACTCCCTTGCCTGGAGCCTGGGAGAGAGAAGAAGTAAGATCATTCAGACCCTGCAGTCTGTGCCCCTTTTTGACCGAGCAAACGGCACCCCGGCTGCCAGGGATGCTCTAGC
>NW_009715931.1:0-222 GCF_000703405.1 Apaloderma vittatum | reverse complement strand
TCCCGACAGCTGCCGCTGCCTCCTTCAGATAACACAGGTTTCTGTTTCCCGACAAATACATTTAACACGTGCACTATCTGATCAAATAATCACTCACAGACACCGGCCATGCAAGCAGGGAACACCACGGCTCCGGCATTAACCTGTTCCCAGGGCTCGGCGCGGTGCGATAAATGTCTCTGCAGTTTGCATCTATAGCGCTCTGTTTAGAGTCACAAAGCT
>NW_009715930.1:1446-8517 GCF_000703405.1 Apaloderma vittatum | reverse complement strand
CGCCGCGGCGGTTACCTCTCCTCACCTGCCCCCCTGCCGTGTCTCCCACGGGATTCACCACTTGTTCTCCTTTCTCCTCCTCCCTCCAGTCTTACAACTTCAGCTTTTTACTCGAACTCTTCCTTTTATTTTCTTTATTTTTATTTTTTTCCCCGATCTGAGCCACCAAGTCGCAATAACTCTGTGATTTTCGCATACAAACTGTTATTTTTCAAATTATAACTTACCCACATGTAGGCAGCCTGTAATGGGTATGGAAAAAAGACACCTCTCTTCGCGCTGGGACATGCTGCCGAACTTCAAGTGTCTGTTCCAAAGCACGGCGGGACTAGAACATCTCATTAAATGGTTTATAAATGGCTTTTTTTTTTTTAAAACTCCTCAAAAAACAAGGTTCATTTGCTCTAGGGTCTTCCATAGAATAACCAAATCCCCAAGGCGGGTTAAGGACTGTCAGGGTTGTAACTGAAAAGGTTGTAACTGAAAAGTTTGTAACTAAAAAGGGGTTTGGATAGGAACACGTTGCTCAACCTTGCCATGAGGTGTTAGTAATATGTTTTCTCGTTATCCTTTGTCCTTAAGTTTACATCTAATCCTTTCGGCATGATCTGAAATGGGCTTGAGGGAGTTCCGTGTTGGAAACATCAGCACCAACTCCACAAATAATACTGAACAGAGATTTGTCCTTATAGTGGGCTTAAAATCTCTACTCTGCAATTTATTGATTGAATTTAGTCTCAGATTTTTACCTGAGTCTACGATGAAACTTTATATATATACAAAAAAAAAAAGTAATTTCTGCACAGGTAATGATTAAAAGTACTTGTCCTGTTTTCTTCATTTCCCTTCTGGATTTCCTTCACAGGCAATTTTCCCACACTCCCAAATGTTAAATATCAACCATATGCAAACATCTATTCTAATGACGGCGCAAACAGGACGCAGCAAAGCTTTTGTAATTAAGCCATTAAACAACTATTATCTTAGCCATCATATTTTAGTTAGTGACAAAGCAGATGGAACTACTCTGATCCGTCATTGTCTTCTGCTCTCTGGCACTCAGGCAGAATGAGGCTTTTCAACAGTTTTTTTGAAACTTATTTTTTAAAGTTAAATTTCAATGCTTTATGTTCTGCTGGGATTTATCTAAGCAAGTTGAAAAGACTTTACAAAGCCAGCTCTGAAACATCGCCATCTCCTGTGCCAGGGTGCGGAGATCCCCGTGGCCTTACGACCCCTTAAAGAGACTCCAGTGCCTTCTCGTTTCCTTTCACTGTTTCTCCAGTATCCCTCGCCCCTGCCGGTTTCGAAGCTATTAGTAAGCTTCAAGGTGACATCTGGTGGTAGGTTTTTATTACTTCGCTTTTGGGGAGCGAATCTCAGCACTAAAAAAAAAAAAAAGAATTATTTTTTTCCCAGTTGCCTGTCATAAATTTCACCTCTTTTCTGCTTCCCAAACAAGGTCCACGTTGTCTCCACTTTTGCCTGCAAATACCTTACCGGTACTACCCAGGAACAAGCATTTATCCCACGGGCTGGTGCAAAATACCATCATTAAAATACGACAGTGTGATTCAGTGAAGTTAAACCTCATCCAGAAACACTCGCACTGTATTTCATATAACATTGTGTGAGGTCCTGTGATGTATGTCATTAACAATCCCTGTTTTGAGAGGGAAATAAGATGGTCTTATCACCCCTCCTACAGCTTTATCTCAAAGGCAAGGCCTGTTGTTTTGAAAGCGTACTTCATCGTAATAGTGTCTCTCTTGTACCCCAGAAGAATCAGGCAGCCTGTAAATACTGCGGGAAGCTCAGCTCACGGTGGGTATTCCCCTTTTCCCCAGCCGCCCCGGGCTGGCTGCCCCATGCAAAGATCAGCCACTCCAAGAACCAGCTCTGCGGCTTGAGGTTTGCTCCTCTCTGCTCTCAGGCTGACGTTCTTCCCCAGACTTGGCTTTTTTTAAATATAACCAGTTTGCAAAAGATCAGCCAAGGGTTAACTCACAGGGTAGCAATAAAAATAGACATGAGAGAAGTTGGGTGAAAGCAGACAGGACAGGGAATTCCCTTGCTCTGGGCTTTGGAAATTTGGGAGATTTCTCCTTCCCAAGGAGAAAGACACTACAAGGTAGCCACAGAAATTTGCCTCCACGGTAGCAGAGCGGATGTTTTACCCAACAGAGAAGTTCTGCTGGATCCAAAATTAAACAATAGTCAGACAAGGGAGGCTGTATCTCTACCTCCACAGGGGACCAAGGTTGACTTCACAGCATTGTGATGAGATTGAGCATTTTAGTGATTTAACCCATTAAATACTTTATGTAATTAAACCTGTCAAGGATAAATGTCTTCTTTAAATAGGATTGGTCAAATTCTGCTCTGATTTAAACTAATGGAGATCTGGAGTCATGTCACAGGAGCCAGAAGAAAGGGTCCCAGCAGGACTGCCTGGAATTTGCCCTTAGAAGAGTCAACACTCTTCCTTTTCCAGCCCCTGTCCCTCAGTGGATGTTTAACAGGACAGCCATGAAAAATGATTCCTTTGGGCTTTCAGTCACACACCAAACACTTTAGATCTCGAAATGCATCTTCACAGATTCCCCTGGAGGCAAATCCTCCCACCCACACCTCCCTCAGCCAGCCTCGCAGGTGGCCTTTCCAGACCAAGATGAGGTTTGCTCATGGGTGAGAGGCCATTTCCCAACACTCTGAGCCGGCAAAGGCACGGCTGGGGCTGTACTTGGACCGCGTGCTCCTTGTCATGTCATGGCCATCCTTCTGGAAGCAAGGAGGGCTCTGCAGGGGCTGCCTGCACACTGTCTCCTGGATCCAGATTTACATGCCTGCTGATGAAGAACAGGGTTAATGATTCTGTCTCACCACAGGTGCAGATGAGGCAACCAGCATGCCCCTGCGTACCAAGCCAAAACCTGGCACTATGCGTCTCTGCAGGAGACCTGGCAACTGTGCGATTGTCAGGGCATCTTCCACGTTCTTCTTCCAGGAGGCTGGGCAGAGCCCAGGTGGGAGGTTGGCAGCTGCACCGGATACGCTGCCTCGGGGGACAGAGGGAGCTTGTGCTGGGGCAGATGGATATTCCTGTGTGCTGTGACCAGTGCTCCCCTGTCTGCTCGTCACAGCCATCTGCTCTCCTGGTTTCAACCAGAGCCTGTCCACACTGCAATGGTGACAGAGCACGGCCATAGCCAAGCTTTTGGGGGTACCATGGGCATGGAGTGGCACGGAGTTGACTGGCTTGCTCCAGCCTGCTCCGTGTTTCCCCCAGTCACGAGGCTGTGCAAGGACCAGGACGGTGAGCCTGGACTGACCATATGTCATTGTGCCTGGGTAGCTTCAGCCCTGTGGAGAGCCCATCAAGACCATACTTCAGCCCTTTGGAGCTGAGGGGTAAAGGGTGAGAACCCAGTGCTTGAGGCAGGCCTGAGCACGGCTCCTCTCAACAGCCCCTGAGTTTTGGGGGGAATTTGCCTCAATACACCAATTTTGTAGGGGAAAACCTTCAACATCTGACAAAGTGTTATGAGTTTGAGTCTCATGGGTTTTTTTCGTAAGAAATGGCTAGACTCGTGCAAAACCTTGAGAGCCTCCCCCACCCCCAGGTAGGAGTTCGACCTGTCTCTGGCAAGGGCCAGGCCAGTCAGCACCTCTGCCATCGAGATATTTAAGAGACAACCCCATTGTTCTTGTTCTCGTCTCTTGGTTTCATCTTGTTTTGAGCTGTCCTGTCTTTAATGTTGGGGTGTTTTTCTGTTGGAGGAGGTGAGAGAAGAACCAAGGAACATCACCCTGAGAAGAAAGAGGGGGAGACGAGTCCCAGAGGAGAAGCAGAGGGAGAAGGCTGCCGGAGCAGGACCTTTCCCTGGAGCCCGTGGTGGCTGCGATGGCAGGAAGGTGACTGCCTGCCAGCTGAGGGACTGACAGCGGTGAGAACATCCAGGATGTGTCGGTACATGCAGAGTCCCGTGAGAGAGGGGAGAGAGACAGAGCACGAGTGGGGGACTTGTTCGAAGCGATCCGTGGCCCCGAGGCACTCAAGAGGAGGGAGAGGATTGCCTCCTGTGAGGTGGACACCGCGCAGCAGGAAGGAGAGACTGCGAGGAGCCCTCTTGCTCAAGGAGGAGCTGCCATGGACGATGAGCAATGGCCAGATGGGCCAAACACCCCATCCCCTGCCTCTCCTTGCAATGATGGGGGAAGGAGGTAGCCAGAAAGGTGGAAGTGGGTGAAGGGCAAAGTGTATTTAAGATTGATACATTCTTCTTACTGTGCTACTTTGTAATTGGTGGTGGTGAATTAAATCTATGTTTTTCTTGCCAAGTCGCTCTAGTTCTTTACCCATCATCTTAAATGGCAGATTATTCCCCTCCCTATCCTTAATCTCAAACCCTTGAGCCTTTTTAGATGAATTGCCTCCCTCCACATCACTGTTGAAATGAGGGTGGGAGAAAGAATGAGCTGGAGACCATGTGGTTCTTTGTCCTAGTTGGCTTGAACCACGACACAAAGGTATATTCACAGTAACACCCACTAGAGCGCAAAAATACAGATTTTCACTAACTTGGGCCATGTTGGACACCCAAAGGAACCACACAGTCCTACAAAGCATCAAGGCCACCATCCCATAAAGCCATCAGTCCCACCTCTCCTGCCTCATGCCAAGGCATGGTGCACCATCCTCACACCCCAGCTCAGCCAACTTCTCCCTGGGATGAAAGCACAACTTTTAGCCTGTCCAGTCCGTACAGCAGCCTCTCCTCCTCTGGTTGCACTCCTCACACCTGGTGCCCTTCCCTCTGCAATTACAACAACACAGAGAGCCATTGCGGCACTAAAATTGAAGACCCGTGTCACAGCAGACCTCTTCAGCTTGTGTGTGTCCCCAGCCACCATGGGCTTGAGCATCCTCAGCTCTGCCTCCTTTTTCCTCCAGCCTGGGCTTTCTGCAGAGCTTCAAACCCTACAAGCATCCAGCTGCTGCCAGATTCCTGCTTGGCTGCCTGAGAGATCCTGCTCACGGATGAGCATGACCCTGTATACATTCAGGTCTCCCAGACCCCTCATTTTCCCCAGCTCCCTGAGTCAGTGAAGTCCCAGTGATTATTATTCCTCTCCCAGAACAGTTCTCTGTCTCCAATGCTTCCCTGTCTGATCTGCTTTTTTGGTTTCTTCTGTTTTGTTTTTCCTTTCTTCCTTACCTGTGCTGCAAAGCTGTGAAGGGCCCTTGGAAAGGAAGATGAGTCAGGGCAGATACACAGGGGGAAGAAGACAAGCTCCCAGCCTTGAAGTCGAGTTCACTGCCTGCGTCACTGTTATTAAAAATAGATGAGTGGCAGTGCTCTTTGCATTGCAGGAGCAACAGAAGAGATGTAATATCCTGGGCTGCTAAGCAAATGCTCCCTCTGTCTGCCTGCAAGTCACTCAGTAGCATCTTCTGCTCTTTGATAAATTCTTTTTTCTTGGCTCTGAGTTGTGGGATTTAATTTGCCTTTCATAAAAAAAGAAAATGTTTTAATGTTTCAGCCTTGGAGGTGGGGAGGCATGACTCACCTTGGCTTTGCTCTTCTGCTCCAGTCAGGTGGCTACCAGCTTCCTTGAGAACTGAAAACCCCTTCAAGGGCCGAGTCGTCTCTCTCTGAGAGCAGCCCCTCTCCCCATCCTGCAGCGAAGTGCTTCTGGAGGGTGAGGGAGAGCAGCTGTCTGGGGGTGATGTATTGGCCTGTCTGCCCCAAAACCAACTCTGATCATGCCCAATCCTCCTTAAAAAGCAGATTTCCAAGATGGCACAGAGGCAGGTGGGGGGATCAGCTGATCTCACTGCAAGGGCAGGGTGAGGTGTGCACCAGCAGGGCTCCTAGTGCCCAGTGACGAAGGGCAGGGGACAGAGAGGCTGAGACACAAGAAATGGGATGATTCACATGAGCCCAGAGCCCAGATAAACCAGCTGTATCCCCACAGATACCGCCTCTCTGCCCAGGGCTCCCACCGCCGCCACCACTCACCTCCGCAGTGCAAAAGAGGTGATCGCTCTGATTTCACGGGGGTCATGCTGCGGTGACAGTGACAGCGGGACCAAAGCTGTGCTGCTGCTCCGCTCACTCAAGGGGATGTTCAGACTGTCATAGGGGACACAGCTCAGGCACTGAACTTGCGCATCTCTCCCAGGGCAAACATCTCCCTTCTACCTGTGTCCTTATTTCCCCTCAGCCCTTTTGCTGCCACTATTTTCCACTCACTTGTTTTCTATGATCTGCTTCTTCCTATTAAATTAACATAATCAACTTCATAATCTCTGGCCTTCTCCATGCTTTGGCCACCAGCCAGAAACAAAAGGACGGGAGCTAAATAAAGCCACTGCAAGAGAGAGCGTGACACTGGCAAAAGTTGATGTTGCATTTTTCAAGCACAAAACTTTCTTTCAAAAGTTGTGCTAAGTCTTCAACTCTCATTGCTACCCAGACCTGCGTGATCTACGTGCCGCACGGTTTTTCAAAGGTATTTTCAACTCCTCCAGCGTGGGAGAGCAGCAGCTTCACTGCGAAGACATTGTCACACTGATGCAGTCACTTTTCTCGCTCCCAGTCATTCCTTTCGTGCTCTGGGGAGCCAAAGGTGCCTCATTAGCGTGTCAATCATAATCCTAATGAGGGCAGAGATCAGCTAAAATAATAGCAGTGACCAGCAGTGGGGCTCACCTGCCCAGGTTTATCGTGCTGCTCACAAACCCCTTGGGGAGTGCCAGCCCACCGCTCTCCTTGTCGCCCAGCTGTTGAAGATACTCTGTGCCATGTCTATACACTTAATTAAAGCAGAGAGACCGGTAACCTTGACGACTGAGAGCCGCTATCTCTAAGCCAGCTGAGATGCATATCGTTTCAGCGTCTCCAGAGAGAGACCAGAGGAGAGACGTGAATCAGAAGCTTGCAGGCATTGGATGCACTCGTCAACAGTGATCGCAGCCAGCAGCGCCAATGTCCCCGGAGCTCGTGTCCCGTCCCAGTGATGGGTGCCTGGGGAGATGGAAATGCCCTGGTCCCTTGCTGGGGAGAT
>NW_009715930.1:0-1415 GCF_000703405.1 Apaloderma vittatum | reverse complement strand
CGGCCCCCCAGCCACTCCAAGGTACACTGCAGCCCCAAGAGCCCAATCCTGTCTAGAGCAAAGCAGGGTTTACTTTGCTGGGCAGCCCTGCAGCATCTATGGGGAGCAGAAGACTCTTATAATTTACCAAAAGGTTGTAAATACACTTAAAATAATTCCCCTGAGACCTGGGAAATTTGTACAAGCCCAATTACTTCTACCTTAACAGGGTACTAGAAAATGATTACATCCAGTTTTGGTGGGGTTAAGTAGCAAGCAGCTACTCCCATGAGGAGCTGAGATTTAATATCTTATTTTTTTTAAAGAGCTGCTAAAAGATGTGATCAGTTCTGCATCAGACCAAATCAGTTCTCTTCTACCTGCCTCCGGACTGAGGACAGGAGCTACCAAGGAGCTCCACATTGAAAAGGAAAGCCCAGACCTCTTGGGGAACAAAAGTATCCATTGCCACCTTCCTCCTCAGTCCTGCGGTGCTGCAGACACAGGTAGGATGGAGAAGGGAACCCACAGCCCCATCTCTGCCAAAGCAGCCTAAGAGAGAGTCAGCAAGGACCATGCCACGGTGTGGGGCCCTCGGATGCCACCAAAGCTCCATGTTCTTTGTACCTTGTTGGCGAAGGGCACATTCCTAGATCAGAGGAATGCCAAACCCTCCCATTGTTTCTGTGAGAGACGACAGAGCAGGATAGGAAGGCTCTCTCCAGCTGCTCCACAGGAGGCTGTGGTCAGGAAGGAAGCACTGGGACAAGGGATTTGCAAGGGAGTTTTTAGGTCCTTCTGGAGAGCAGCCTGGGCACAGGGTGCCCTGCCGGATGCCTGGCCACCTCCAGCTTCATGTTGGGGTTTCTTCTTCAGAAATGCCAACTTGAAGACAGCATCCTTCAGACTTTCTGAAGGATGGTTGCTGGCTCAGCCCTCATGAGGCCTGGATGGGGCTGGCCAGCCCCCAGGAGGCTGGGAGGGATGTGGGGCCAGAGGATGGCCCATGGCTACAGGAGACCGTGAGAAACCAGCCGTGGCACCTGAAGCGCCTGGCTCAGCCCTGCGCAGAGCAGCAGTCAACGCAGATGTGCCCACACACCCCAAAACAGTGCAATAGCACCAGGGCGATGCCCATGTTGGGTTTGGCTGCTGTCCCTATCCCCATTTACAGCAGAAGTGGGGGTGCCAGGCTCAGCTGGGGGTGGCAGGAGTGATGCAGGACTAGGCTGGGAGATAGTGAGTGCCTGGACTGAGGTCACTTGGGCCAGTGCAGGATGATGGAGTGGGGCAGGACTGGACCAGCGAAGCCCAGGGCAGGGAAGGACCAGATGGGGGATGCCTTCCCGAACTAGGCGTGATCGGTCCGAGGATGCCGGGGCCGGTGCGGGACCACAAAAGTAGCGCCCTGCCCGAACCGGGAGTGCCGAGGATCA
>NW_009715929.1:2708-20085 GCF_000703405.1 Apaloderma vittatum | reverse complement strand
GGGAGCAGCCTGGACGAGGCGCGCCCTGCCACAGAGCCTCGCAGCCCGCTGCAGGCCGGGCGAGGCCGGTGGGCACCGGGGTAAGCCGAAGGGAGGCGTCGAGTTAGGCGAGGGCTGCCCAGAAAGCATCAAGCGGCGAGTCCTTCCTGAGCCGTGAGGAGGTGGATCAGGAGATCAGGTCGGGTGACACAAGTCGCGTTCGATTTCCACGCTGCTGCGCTCAGAAATCTGAATTTATTTTGTTGTGGCTAAATTTACTGAAGGCCACCCAAAGGTGTAGGTGTGTGACATTCCTGGTGAGCCTCGTGCTGGTGTGTTCACACGCATGCCCCTGTGTCACACGTGACCGACCTCGG
Source organism: Apaloderma vittatum (assembly GCF_000703405.1). Classification (NCBI taxonomy): domain Eukaryota; kingdom Metazoa; phylum Chordata; class Aves; order Trogoniformes; family Trogonidae; genus Apaloderma; species Apaloderma vittatum. The sequence goes on along the minus strand of NW_009715929.1, from coordinate 19,729 downwards.
AGCCACAACGCGGAGCGTGGCAAGATGCCACACGTGACGTTTCGTATGGAGCAAGACAGACACACTCAAGATCTCCTCAACAAATGAGGCCCAGTTCTGTGGCACGGTAAAAAGAATTCTACAAGTGAGAGGGAATGATGGCTTTTGTACTTCAAAAACACAGACACTTGAAGGACAAAGTAAAGCTTGATTCCCTCCATCCTCAGCATTCAAAACCTTTCTGGTTCAGGGTTACACGTATTACACTTAAAGCTCACAATACTAGAAAGAAAAGCCAATGGTTTTGCATCGTCTGAAGTATAAAAGCATACAAAAGTTGTCATAAATTACTTGGACTTCATAGAACTTGAGAATCGCCTACATTTTCAAGTGACTGATATTGTGAAAATGTGTAGACCACTATGTTTATCACAGTTCACGTAAATAGCTTTTATGAAGAATTTAGTGACATTTTATTATATTTGTTACCTTGCTTTAAGAGTTTCTAGTTCTTCAGAGTTTAGAAGTACACTATTTGTCGCTGTCTGCAAATCACACCTTTATTTCAGCAGATACTTCCATGGTATCTTCACATTAGTGGCAGTAAGAATTCCTAAGTCACAGTAAGAGCCTTTCTTTTACAGCAGAATGGAAATACACAAAGCTCACCTGCAAAAACAATGTTTGTGCTTTAGCACTAGAAGCATTTCTAGAACTGCAGTACTTAAAAGTTCCTCTGTGATTTATGTATATGAAATATGTCTCATCTAGGGAAAGCAAAGAAAGCTGGTTGTTGGGGTTTTTATATCAAAAACTTCAGTTTGCCTTCCAAGAGCAGATGTATTTTTTTCTTTAGTGGTGAAATTGAGTATGTTGGAAAACATTTCCAAAATGCTTTGAAGTCTACCATATTCAGAAGCTGTCAACTCATTCCATGGCCGCTTGAGCCAGTTTAATTGCTATCAACCAAAATAGACAACCAGAAACAAACTTTAGGACCTTCTTATTTCAAGACTTTTTTAATTTATACTTTACCACCAACCCCTTTTTAGCCATCACTGCTAGTGGTGTGTTATACTTAACTTGCTTCTTACTGGTCAGACTTCTGTTTTCTTCTTAATCAAAAGTTTAGAAGAAAGAGAGAAATATTTGCAGCACATTGAATACAGTGTGGTTACACAACCTTTCCTTCTTTCGGAAAGAAGAAAAGGAAATATGACAGCAAACAATTCTGTAAGGTTTGGAGAGAAGAATAATAGCTACTGCAGTTGCCTCATCTACTGAGAGTTGTAGGTCCATGTGATGCTTTTGGTTGTACAGAAGGATACTTAGCTGGGGAAATGAATTGTGGTAACAAAAAAGAGAAATGGAAATTAGCAAACACTGACCAAGTTTTGAGGCTGCAAGCCATTCTTGGGTCATTTGGTTATTATGCCTGGAAGATGGGCAGTGTTGGAGAGGATTTCCCATTTAACTAACTGTATCTGTCACCACCATACTTTAGGGCTTTAGCATGGATTTACTGCACACAGAAAAATCTAAGAAAGTACAGCAGGGACAGGGAAAAAAAATGTAAAAGAACATTGGCATCAGGAAAACAAATTCCTGACCCACAAACCTTCTAATCTAAGGTTTGCATTTGGGAAAACATACTGAGAAGTGTCTGAAATTTAGAGGAACTGAGTTTAATGGAATATGATAATCAGAAACAGGAATGATATTAGATAGATATTTCAGGGATTGAACACATTGATTGAATGAAGGCATGTGCCAAGGATACAATAGCATAAGCAGAAGTATTTGGAATCCAGGCAGGAGAAGTGAATAGACTTCTGGACATCTTTCCATGTCCTGATCTTTGAGTGGAAGTGTAACTATCAGAGTAGTTTTGTATCTTGCCGTAGTTTCTTGATACTTGCTAGCAGAACCCTCCAGGCTAGGCTGGCAGCCAGAACATCTGAAGAGAGGGACCCCTCTAACCACTTCATTGATATCAAAAATACCAAAGAATTTCCAGATGGAAAACAGCATTTCCAGCCAGGATGGTGGTACCCAGTCCGGAATTAGGGCCAGAAAGAATATGGAAAACAATTTGTGAAGAGTTCAGAAAGTGGGGTGTGGTGTGAGAAGGAATTAAATGAGATACAGATAGAAAGAGCATCAGAAGTCTGATATAGCCCCTCAGTGCACAAGATGAGTGATGCAGGCTAAGTTTTTTAAGGCAAGGGACAGAACAACAGGAGGGAAAGGTAAAGTAGCAGCAGCAGTTTGAGCAAATGTGAGCCATTGCCTGCTTTGGGGTAAAGTCTGCAGTGACCGGGCTGAAAAAACAGCCCTTAAATGAGGGACAAGATCTTGTTCTTATTTACTTCAGTAGAGTTTTTGTGATGGTTTGCACAATTTCGCAATTGTCAGCAATGAGTTAAAAAAGAAAGATGAGAATAATGCAAAATTTGTATGAAAAGACTGATTTTAAAGGTAAAATTCAATCACTAGGCAAGAAGAAAAGGAGTCTTGAGCCCATTTTTCTCCTTTGTGTACAGAGTGAGGTGAACAATACGAAACGAAAGTTGATTAGAATAGTCTTAATACACTTTTTAATATTACAGAAGTGACTGTTTTTTCTCACAATAGCCTATGGCCACTAGAAAAATCAGTAAAATCGTAGCATTGTAAGAGATCAAACACTTAACACCAGAGGGGAGACAGTGTTCTCAAGTTGAATAGGTATAATTGAACTTGTGTTGTGCTACCGATTCAGGTCAAAATTGTACCTCGATTCATAATTGTCCTAGTTCAGCAGCAGTACTGTGTTGTTGGGTTTTTTTACTCAAATGCAAAACAGAGACAACTGTCAGTGGCTTTAAGCACCTAACGTAATTATATAGTAAATACAAGTAAGTTAATCTTCAGCATCATTAAGATCACTGGTTTCACAATGATCTTTAAGACCCATTAAGCCATCCAGCTCTGACGCTGTTTACATTTGTCTCTCAGCATTCTCTGACCTTCTTCCATGAGTTTGGGAAAAGTCACCAGGAAGGAACCAAATTTAGTTTGTATCAAGATGAAAGTAGGGAAGAACTACCCCTTGACAGAGTAGTCCCCTTCTTTTCTTCTCATATTTTAGGAAGATATTGATATTGAGCATGTCTGTGATTAGAGGCACTTAAGATAGGTTTCGCTAGTTGGTTGGGATAACTTGAAAGGATCCCTTAGCCAGACCAATATTTATCTGTCGTAAGTGACACTTAAATTTCACTCAGAAGCTGGTCAGTCAAGTATCATGTCCTTTGGAGGTGATGATGTACGGCCATGACAAACTACATTCTTTCTGTGGATATAGGATTGCCATCTTACATGTCGCCAACACTTTCAGAAACACTGCATTCAGACAGGATTTACTTAATGAAAGACATTGATTAAAATTAAAAGATCACTTAACTTTAGTATTTCAATAATTTATCACTTTCAAGAAGCTTGTCTTTTTTTACTCCTCTGCATTGTACAATAAGTAATATTATTTTGACAGGATCCACCCATCAAAAGTACTGCCATGTGCCTTCTTTGCAACAGCAAGCAGAATGCAAAATTGGACTAGAAATGAAAACTCTCCAAGCTCTCTGCACGCATGACATGAAATTCACCATCTAGTAAGTAAATCTGTTTATTTTCTTCCTGGGTGTCCCCCCCAATAGTTGCACAGAAGTAGTGGGACAGAAGACTCCAAAGCATTCTCAAGCTGTGACTGTAGGAGCTTAGTCAAGATCTCTCCTGTTCTAAAGCAAAAGTAGGAGTATCATTTAGTGCTCAGATCTTCCCTTTCGTGAAAGCACAACGTTATAGGAGCTAGATAACCATCCTCAGCTTCCCAGGAAACATCAGGTTCTCAGCTGTGGTTCTGTCTGGGTTCCCCTCCCAGGGGTGTGACACAACATATTGTATGTCTGTACAACATTTCATGGAATCATAGAATGGCCTAGGCTGGAAGGGACCTTAGAGATCATTTAATCCAACCTCCCTGTCACAGGCAGGGACGCCTCTCAGCTAGATCAGGCAACACATGGGGACTAAACATGGATCAAACCCGCAGCCTTGGTGTTATCAGCACCACGCTCTAACCAACTGAGCTAATTTAGACATGTTTGCAAAAAGTCAAAACAGGAAAGAAGTTTGTAAGCCAAACACAAGGTGTTTTGGGGGTTGTGTTATTTTGTTTGTTTATCTGGTGGTGGTGGTGTTTTTTTTTTTTCTTTTATTATGGTGCACCATTGGTACCAATTTCTCTTAACAGTCAGTGTAACTAACCTTCCAGGGATAACCTTCCATTTTATGATCTTTGCCTAGTGCTGCTTTGTTGACATCCCTCTTTAAAGAGCCGAGTTTTCAGATCTAATTTTGGATTAAAAGTTGTAATTCAGTTTCCTTCTCTCCAATCTCAATATATTTCCCCCTGAGCAGTAACAATCACAATCTATAAGAGAGGCGGCGTCCCTGGCCATGACAGGGAGGTTGGATTAAATGATCTCTAAGGTCCCTTCCAGCCTAGGCCATTCTATGATTCTATAAGAAGTTATAAACAGCCATCATGTCTGAAGTAAGACAGCAAAGTGTGGTAGGAACAGAGCAGGAAATGATGCTTTAAAAGTTTCTGTGCTTTACAGAAATTCTGTGATTACCTTCTTTGTTCATGGCTTCTACAGCATTGCACCTTGCAGGTAACATGTCATAAAACAGTGCTGAAGTTTGATAAGCAATCCTCTCATCTGCGAATGCCCTCTTCATACTGATTCTAATGTTAAAATTTGCTGACAGCTCTGGAATGCTAACTGTTGAAAAGCTGTTGCTGAAGTCATCAATGTATTGAACTCAGTAGACAATCTGTCATTTAATTCATTTGTGCCAAGATTTTAATCCATGCTTATACTTGCAATCTTGACAGACCCTTAAATAAATATTATTAATTAGTCATCATTATTTTTTACTGTTGATATGTGGAAGGTTGTGCAACCTTGTGGTTGGTTTTCTACACAATCCACTGGAAAATATGTTTTATTATAGTGCAACTAGGTTTGTCTTTATTGCAGGCTCAGATTAAAGCCTCAGATTTTAAAAAAACACTGTAAACCGAAACTGAAGCTGACTCCATTCAGCTTCAGATCAGACAAGTCCTCAGCCACAAGACTCAAAACAGATAAGCTTGGGATCTCATTTTGATACAGGTTTCACGTTCAGTTGAATATGTTAACCAGGTCTTAGTTGTCTGAAGCGGTTGTCGCAGCTTCAGAATCATAATGATCTAGGGCAGAGACATTAAACTTGACCTTGTGTAAATCTTCATATGACTTAAGAGTGACCATACCTCAGGGTATTGCATATGCCTGCGGCAGGGCAGATGAGGGTGTTGTGGGCACGAGGAGACCACAGCTGCTTGCAGCCACCTACCAGGTAGTAGAGCTGATGAGCTAAGTAGTAGAGCTAAGTCCTCGGACAAGAGGTGATATCAGTTTTAGCAGCCCCCAATTATGTGTTTCAGCGCCCAGCTGGGGCTTCAGATTGTCTGATAAAAAACCAGGGCTGTTGAAGTCACTGAGCAGAGCTCTGACTGGGGATGTACCCTCAGAAGTACTCTCAAACCAGAGTGCAAGCACCAAATGTAGGTCAAGGATAATCTTGGTGATAAGCCATGCAAAACTCCACAACCCATTCTTCTTTCACTCTAAATCTGTTGGGACTACATACTTGAAGTTTAGCACATGCTTTGACTCTTGTAATGGGTTTGAATAACTAAGCCTGCTGTGTAAGACTTTTCATGCATCGCACTGAATCTCTATCTTACAATAACAGAGAAAGAGATCTTCCCAGAGCCTTGTCTGTCTGCCAGTGCAGGTGTCCTGGTTTGAGCTAAACAGAACCAATTCTGTTCAGTGATTCTTTTAAACACTGGTTTTGCCATAAAGAGAAGCAAGGTCAAGGAACACACTCAAGAGATCCAGTATTTGGGACTTAAATGGCAAGGTGGGCATCACCAGATCCTTATGGATGTGACTGAGGTAATCAGTTTGTTGTTCAGGGGAAAGTGAGTATTACTGGTGCAAAGTGTGAGTTACCTTCTTCCCCCTCTTCACTGAATATGCCCAACCAAATATATCCACAATATATACTCATTTAAGCAAGGAAGAAATTAAATCTCCCATTCTTGCCAAATGATTGAGTGCTTGCAGACACAAATTCCTAAGAAAGTATAACAGAGAAAGTGCATTAGCAGCGTATTTGTGTCTTCATAGGAAATGAATATGGATGTAATTAAGAAAAGCTGATTTATGAGAAACTGTAAAACCAGGGACATGAAATGGAAAATTATCTGTAAATGTAGACTCAGTGTTTTGCGATGGCCAAAACAAGGCAAGCAGAGTATTGCAATGGTATTAAGAAAAGGACAGAAAACTAAAATGCCACTATATAAAGCCCTAGTACATGAATATTTAAGACATTGTATCGAGTTCTAAGCACCTGATCTCCAAAGACTGTAGTACTACTTTTGTTCTACTATAATATGCTACTAACATTTTGAGAATAGCAAGGTGTGATGTGGCTTCTGTCTGAGGAAATTAAAAAGACAAGACTGAGTTGGATGATGGGGAGTAAGCTGGGTCTATATAATAACAGGAGAAGGAAAATGGGAAACAAGAAATAGGGAACATAGAATACTAGAACCTTGGAGTAGTTTGGCTTGGAAGGGACCTTAGAGATCAAATAGTTTCAACCCTCTGCCATGGGCAGGGACACCTCCCACTGGACCAGGTTGCTCAAAGCCCTGTCCAACCTCACCTTGAACACTTCCAGGGATGAGGCATCCACAACTTCTCTGGGCAATCTCCTCCAGTATCTCACCACTCTCACAGTAAAGAATTTCTTCCTAATATCTAACCTGAATCTACCTTCTTTCAGTTTAAAACTGTTACCCCTCACTCTATCACTATACTCCCTGATAAAGAATCCCTTCCCTTCTTTCCTGTAGCCTCCTTTAAGCAGTGGAAGGTCACTATAACGTCTCCCTAGAACCTTCTCTTCTCCAGACTGAGCAGCCCCAGCTTTCTCAGTCTGTCCTGGAGAGGTGCTCCAGCCCCCTGATCATCTTCATGACCCTCCTCTGGACCTGCTCAAGGAGGTCCATAACCACCTTCTGCTGGTGTCCCCAGACCTGGACACAGAATTGCAAGTGGGGTATTACCAGAACAGAGCAGATGGGAAAAATCCCCTCCCTTGACCTGCTGTTCCTTCCTTACTATGCAGTTTCTTTTCACTTTTGGGGGTTTATGCTAAGAATTTACATAGGTGGTGCTAGATTAAAAGAAGCTGAGAACAAATTCAAGTAAAGAGTTTCTATTAAGTTCAAGTAGCACTAAGTGATGGCTCTTTCATCCCAGTATTTTCTAAAAAGATACTAGCTTTATTAAAAAAGGACCTCTGTTAGAGCTCTGAACACTGGTTACAATATTATAATATTAATTTTACAGGAACTCTTAGAGCAGTGCATGCAAGAGAAAAGGTCAGTGATAGAACGCAGTCTTTGAGCTTGTTCTTGCAGTGCTTTGCTATGTACAGAACACTGTTTACATATTGGTGAGGTTCTGCAGTGCCAGACCTAAGTGCTCAAAGACAGGGAATACTTTAGAATCAGGTGGGTTTAGTTACCTCATTGGAGAAACTCATTGGAAAGAGAAGCACTGCAGGCTGAGGTGGGATGAAAGGAGAGGTTATTGAGGCCAGTTCTGGGCAAAGATAATGTTCGTTTTGTTTTGTTTTCTAACTTAACAGTAACAGCATACTTTTTTATGATTCTTCCCTCTACAAATGCGTGGAGGGTCAAATGCACAAACAACAGTGACCTCTTCTGAAGTTCAGGCTTTTAAAGCTTACTCTAAGACAACTTTTGAACGTGCATTCAACATGCACCAAGTTACCTGCAGCTCAGTTCCCTGTGTTTTGAATATATAATCTTTTTGCTAGGGAAAAAACCTCAGATGGTTTAAATGGTATGTACTGTGAACTAAATATATGTGTGTATATATATTCCACTAACTCAGGGAAAGCCTGAGTCTTCTTAATTCTGCTTCTTTCCACTGGATCCATGTATTAGTTCCTCTCAGTAGTGCTTTCTGTAAGTAAAGTTTCTGCAGGCTATTAAAATCAGTTTCATTCCTGTGACTTTTTGTTTCAAAAAGCTTTGGAGAGTGTCTACTTAGGTCCTGATGCCTTGAAACACTTGTTTTCATTTCTTTATTGCACTTTGCTCTTGATAACTTAAATACCATTATTTTAAAGCATAATAAGAAATATTGCCTATTTATCTGAAAAGTGAATATAGCCCAGTCACATTTCAAGCTTTCACATACTGGAGCACAAAGAATATGCCATGTATCATGATCCTGAACTGTATGTAAAAACACCTTCCTTCATATACCTTTACATAAATAAAGGAAGGAAGTTTTCCAGGTAATTTTCATAAAAAGTAGGCATGTACATTCTAAAAGCTAAACCCTAATTGACAGCAATTAGATCATGAATAATATAATGAACTTCATTACATAAAAGTCTGAGAAAAATATGATCTTACTCATGAGGCTCAATCTGTATTCTAGCAACTGGTTTTCAGTAGTATGTAAGTTTGAATAAACATCTAAAAACTCACTATTTGGTCATTAAAACCTCTGTAGCTATTTTCAACTTAAAATGTTGATTTTAGTCATGAAACCTCCAAATGAAACATAAACAGATGAAAACTATTCACTGGAGGTTTCAGTGGCTCTTTAGGCCCAGAGATTTATTTCTGTATATGTCATTAGATCTCATTAGCCTGCACAAAATGAAATTATATATAATGTGCTGGGAAAGTACAAGCAAATGTCACAAAACGTACAGTTAAGTCACTGTAATCCAGTTACATGTAGATTCAAAACCTACAGCTACATTTTTAAAAATTATTTTAAAGCAAATTAATACATTTGCTCTAAATGCTTAGAGAAGAATATCAGAATCTGTACAACTTCACTAAAGATCTAAATAATATCTCTAAAGCAGTCACTAGAAAAAAAGCTTTTGCTTTAAAGTTCTGTTTATTTTTGTTACTGTGATAATGTGATAAACAACTGAAATACGAATTTATCATTTATCTACATACTTCTTTTTCCTCCCTTAATATTAAAAATACTTATCTAGTGTACTGAAGGAATGCAGGCAAACACAAGCCAAACGGTATAACTTTTAAGATATTAGTTGCTTCTCCTCTCATACGATTAATTTTCTGATACAGGTGTCCACAAAACTACCCTTCCCCCCAAATAACTGAGGACAGATTTTTCATATTTATAGATCGATTATCAGAATTATTTCATTCTCCTCCTTACTTCTTCCTCCTTGCCCCAAGTGCATATTTGATTGCATGGGCTTCATAATTTCTGAGTTCTGGCTGTATCAAACCATGAAACAAAAAAACCCCTATAGTATCACTCTGTTTGTATCTCATGCACCAGGAGTTAGAAGAAAAACAGATTTTAATTTGCAAATTGTTATTTCGCATAAGAAAAACTTCTGAACTATCTTTACCACGGTGAACTGGGTCTTCTGTTACCCTAAAGTTGGGTGAGATGTCATACTCCTGTTTTATAGATTCAAAAAATGCGGGTTTTTTAAAGAAAATAGGAAAAGGCAATCATCTGCTTCTAGACAAACACACAGAATACAAAATTATTCCATGTATATGATTCTCTTTCTTATCCAATGAATATTCCTTCTTTCCAGCATAGGAGCAATTCTATAAAGAACAAATCCCTATACTCATCTGTATTTCCTCTTAAATGACACAAGCTATTATCAGTTCTGTGGAAACTGTTCTACGTATTTGATTTAAGATAGATGCATATATGTGCTGAGAAAAGAAAGGGAACTAATTGGTATATATTTAAAAATGCTATCTGCAAGCCAGAGAACAAAGATAAGATGAATTCTAGGGTTTTTTATGTCGTTGCTTGTCTTTATTTCAGAATCATCTTTGGCTTCTGCTAAATAACGATTAATTTCTAAATGCAAGAGATATTTAGCTTTGTGTTCTTTATTAAGACTTCATTATTTTTACAAAAATAGAATAGAGCATTAGTCTTTTATTAGTTTTTACTTTAACATACAGTTCATTTATTTTGAAATAAGCATTTTGGGATACAACATATTTAGTTTAATTGGGTTTTTTAATTGTTAGGTTTTAGCAGGTCTTCTGGTTACCACACAAATTATCAAGCTTCTACTATTATGTATTAAAAACACACAGATGTCAGAAAATGTTTTTCTAAAAAAGTTAATTAGCATAAACTATCACGTTGTAGCAAACAAGGTCAACAGTCCCTTTAAGAAGGAGACTATTTCATTGCCTCCCAGTTTAGATTCTCCATAGACACGGTCCACAAATGAAATAGGAACCTGTTGAAACAAGCAAAACTATTTTTAAGATTCAAAACCTAAATAATCAGAAATTCTGTAAACAAAAGGATGGCCTTTGAACTGCAGCATGTTTAGGCATGGGAAGCAGGCAAGCACTAGACTGGCTTCCTTTGTCTAAGTTCTTCTTACCAGAGGCTTTAATGATGCCCCATAGCTGGGGAGCATGAAATTACTTGGTTGATCACCTTTAAAGATGTTCCAAAGACATTACTCAGTGGCTGGATGACACACCAGTCAGAACAAACTTAATAGCTGAAGTGTACTGAAATCCCAGCGGCTTAAAATGAACCTTCACCACTTTGCTTGTAGCTAATTCAATACCTTTGAGTCAATGCCTCAGGAGGGCAAAAATCTCCCACCACCGCGAACCAGCATTCTGCCCAACCTCACCACTGGCAGGAACGTGACATCTGGATGTGACAGTTAGAGCGTATTTTACAAGCAATACCTGTCTTTGACCATTTTATAGATTATTTACAAAATTAAAGGGCATTTAAAACATTACACGTGGTTTCCTTTCTGAAGTGTCTGGATTAACTCACTCCTCACAAAATGTTAGGAATGTACTGCTTTCCAGTAATTTGACCACGTACAAATGACATACGACAGGACATTCTGCCAACACTGTATTAGAATATTCAAGAATTTCCATATGTTTGTTTGCAAAATTGAAATACTTCAGGGGCTGGAGAAATGCATTTGCAGAAGTCATTAAAAAATTGGCTTAGCGTTCTGCTGGTGGTTTCAGCTAGAAATCATCTGGCAAGTGAAACACAAAAATCACAAAAATCTGTTCTGGGACTGAGGATTTCTCACAATTCCAGCAGAGCAGCCCATGGTAGGAGAGAATCCAGCACAAGAAGACAGTAAGAGGTCATCTACAAAGGTCTGCAGATGGACCCAGCAATTACTCTGGCTTTCTCAGTAGGGTCTCTTTGATGACCCCAGTGAACATCCTGACAAATACAGAGAGCTGATCAACCGGGCGTGGGGATAGAAATCACTATGTAGGCAGTGCAGGATGTCAGAAGTGACGTTTCCTGAGCAGTGATGAATGAACAGTTAATATCTCATCTAGAAAAAGGTATCCAGTCTTTCCCTTCAATACAGGAATTGACCACCTGTGTTGTTTCTGAACTTTGCATTTCTTGCATAAGAAGTTCTATCATTAGTCTTAAAGGAAGGTTTTTCCAAAAGGTATATTCCACGCACTGTGGTACAATTCATATACGGTAAAGAAATAGCAAAATGAAACAGAGGTGCATATAAGGCTCTTCAGGTGTAGCTTCTGTCAGTTCATCTCACCATCCATCTGTTCCTTTTAGACTGACAGGTCCCAATCTTCATTTTCAACTTTACTTTAGAAATATTTGTCCCTCACTATCTACATTTTACAACTACACAAAACCTCCTCTTCTACCTTTAGAGCTGCAGCACCCACAAACCAGGAATCGGACGTGCAAGTGTCACCTCTTCTAGAATTCTAGTATTACTATTTGGACAATTATAAAATATAAAAAGATCTGAAGTATTGACCAGGAAATACTGTATCAGTGTACTTGAAACATAACAGAAAATTGTCCTGCCCCAGGAAGTTACAATATTGCGATGAAACACAGATCAGTAAAAATACAAAAGTCTTATATGGAGCAATGTGTCAGCAACCTCAACGCTGTCAAGTTTGTTACGGATGTCACAAGGGAAATCTTAAAGACAAGGCCAAAGCCAAAAAATGGAGCAACTTTTTAGATGTTAGAGAGAACTCTTCCCACATGTGAGAAACCAAAGGGGGAGCGAATAAGATGGTTAAGTGAGAATGTAACAGACAGATGACAAGGACAGTGTAACCCACCCATGTCTGAACACTGACCAGGAGACATTAGGCCCCCTGATTGAACCGGAAGACAAAACTCTTATATTCAGTGCTTTACATCCGGCAGAGGCATGTAAATAAATGAGGCGGGATCAAATACTAGGCAGAAAAAGGGGTCTTCGTGGCAGCAGCCTGAAGAGGTATAAGCAACCCAAGTTTGCATTTTTTAAAGCAACAGAAGTGTATTTTACTCTTTCAAAAATGTATAGTAAATAAAACCTCATCTCACACTAGGTTTCAAATCCTAATGTATAGCCAGGTGAGGATTTAATTCAGCAATACTAGGAAGCAATACATGAATGCAGCTGGATGTGAAGAACAAAGACATCTGGGGCAAACCTCAGCTACAGACAGGGCAGTGATGTGGGTCCATAAATAAGAAAGGTGAAAGAACAGAGCTCGCTTTATTGTGTGGAAATACTCTACCCAATACTGATAGAGAAATGCAATACATAAGCTTTAGAGAGAGAAGTACCAGCAACAGAACTCTCTGACAGTTCAGAGTCCTGAAAATGATGATGAAGAGCTGGTTCTGAGATTTGGCTGCAGAGAAAATTCCAGTGAATCATCTTTAAGGACACCAGCAAGAGCAATTCAGTGAAATATAAACAGCAGCAATCAGATCGCTGGAAATACAGGATCTAAAATTTTGAGTTCTTTTTCAATGATTGTAGACCACACATTCAAAGCGTTTAGAAGTGTAAAGTTGTGATAGGCTGGAAAGTTGAAAAATAATGCAATAAGTGTCAGAGAACAGAATAAATCCAGAATAGAATCAGGTTGCTGGAGAAAACAAAATTATTTGAAAAGAGCTAACTAGAGATGTCTGTACAATATGAAGGAAGAAAAAAAGACTCAGAGCAGCTTCATGGTATATTTTGACTTCTTTCCCTCCCTTGAAGAGCCTTGGAAAATTGTATGCAGATAAAGAAATGGCAACAAGGAGAGGGATGCGAAACATGTCAGCCAGGGAACAAGTGACTGAAATTGCAGATTCACCTGGAAAAGCTGGAACAAACTAGAGTTCTACATATGTAATTTCTTTATATCAATTTGAAAATCTTGCTTCTTCTTGGAAGCGCACAACACTTCCTATGCTCCCAGTAATCCGTATCTATATTTGAATAAAAGCAAAATATCAAAACTTTTACTATACCTCTCCAATAGTATATCCTAACTGTCTAGCCCGAACAATCATCTCCATCTGGAAAACGTATCCTTTAGAAACACATTTTTCCATTAGTTTCTGTAAGACTTCTTTTCTGTATAACCTGTAAACGATTACAAAGAAAATGAAACCTGAAGCACAATTTTCGAACTTCGGAAATCAAGATAATGTGTAGGAATCTTAACTACAATCACTCGAATCATTAGAATTTTAAAAAGTAACATTTTCATAAGAGCAAGAGCTCTTGCAATCTAGTCAGCTATTGCCTACGCCCTTCCCAAACAGTCCTTAGTAAGGGTCCACTCTTACTTCACTTTCTTGTTCAGCAGTTTCCTAATTTCAAACAAACTTTATGGATTGCAAACCAGAGCCATACCTGAAACTCCCTGTTAAGTCTGATGCACCTGGTCTCAGCAAAACCTGAGTTATAAAATTGGCACCACGACTGTGAAGAAAATATGAATGATTGCTTAGTACACAATTCCAAAAGATCAGGCAGAATTTCTAGAAAATAAGCAAATGTCATCCTACTAGCAAAAAAAAAATAAAAAATCTTTTACTGCTTAATATGAAACAATTATATTTCTAACATGTTTTCACTGCTATTAAGTCATAGAATCTTGCAATCACGCATAATCAGACTGGGCTTGGAACAGACTCTGAAAGATCATCTAGTCCAACCTCCCTGCCAGAGCAGGATCACCCAGAGCAGGTCACACAGGAACACGTCCAGGTGGGATCTGAATGTCTCCAGAGGAGACTCCACAATCAAAACACCGTGTTTTATTTTTCAGATGTAAATTATGAGTAGGTTATAGCACTTTTCTATGAAGGAGACAACAACGGGGTTTAGACATTAGGTTTACAATCTGTTTCTTTATGACAGAACTGTCAGTACATCTAAACACTAATACAATACAATGCAATAAATTTGACAACAGTCAAAACAACACTTTTCTTCTGACTAACGTTCACAGTAAGTCGAGATTAAAAATGCTTCCTGGACAAACATGACACTTGGATTTAAAAAAATCAAGGTTCAGTTTTGGTTTACGTGGCTTTCATAGTACGATAAGGATAAGGTCCACTGATAAAAAATGTTGTGAGACTGAAAAGCCAGTCGTGACTACCTTGCTGAGGGCTGTTTTACACACTGATAAGACGTGCAAGTCCTTCACCTTGTCCAGTATGATGTAAAGGGATTCCTCTGTAGTGTCCATTTAGCTAATTTTTTTCTTTTTTTGGAGGGTGTATATTTTTAGATTCACAGAAAGATGAGCCCCCATTGCAGCCATTAAAAAACAGGAGAAATCCAAATACAGTCCCTGTGATTCCATCTCCAAATAACATTGCTAACACAACCTCTACTCCTACTTCTTTAACAGCATTAACTTGTGCCTATTCTCCTAAATCAGGTGCGAGAAAGACTACGCAGAATTTGTTGATTACCTCCTCAAAATCTCTAGTCCCTGTAAACCTGAGATGCCAGCCTCCCTGTGTGTATATGGCCTTGCCACAGTCTTCCTCTTTGCTTTTGGGTGAAACCTTTCACCACTGTTCACTGTAACTGTTTTCCAGAAAGGTCTCAGTAATGATTTATTGACATCGATTGTGCCAGATAATTCTTAACCTAGGACAAATCAGAGCATCAACAACGGGTTTTAGCAAGTATTTTACAGTTTAGGGAAAGGCCCGTTACAGCTATTAAAGCTAACTAAATGTGTCAAGTTTAAAACTCGACAAATATGTCACAGCCTCAGGTCATTCTTTGGATGATGAAGCAGTCCCAACCAGATGCCATGCAGATTTGTCCACTGTTCCAAGTAATTTCTCAAGCCAGGTCATATCATTACATTCTTTCTTGGTGGGTTTTACCCAAAGATTTGCGAAGTCACCATGCTTCTATTATTTATTATAATTTTGCAGTAGCCAGTACTATTGACTAAAAGACTCAGTTCAGCTCACACAGATTCAGTTGAATACTTCGAATTATTTCTAACTAAGAAATTTATATGTAAGTATCTAGAAAAGTACTAACCTGATTAATTTTCTTTTCAAATCCCAGCCATACACTCCTCCATTTCCTTTATATCTTGTTCCAGAAACAATATCAAAATTGCCTTCTTTCTGCTTTCTATAAGCAATTGATTTTATCAGAAAAAAACAGGAGGAATATTTGTATGAAGGTAGTAAGAATTTTGAAATGAGAACAATCATACTTTTGGAACAAAATCTGTATTTTACAAACCTTTGAACTACTAAGTACAGAAGAGAGGAAAGCAATAGTTAACGGTGGTTATAAGCATGATACATTTAAAAAGCCATAATTGTTGTTTTATAAAGAGCTTTTTCAGGGAATCTTATGATTATCTTCTAGCAACTATGTCACAGAATTTCATAGAGTACTTCGTAATTAATTTACAAGGACGAACTTATGCATTTTTAAAGCCCCTCTCTAGTATAAAAGGCAGAATGATTTTAAATACAGATTCAAATCTTTAAGTTACACAAACCCATAGTAAGAAAAACCAAAAAATGCCCGTACCTATTCTTAGTCTGTAGCATGCCTGCCTGCCTGCTGCATAACCTCATCTGAAACTTTACACCTCGAGTACTACTGAGCAAGGAGGCTGAGAATTGCACAGGCTGCCGCCTGCCTGCAGCCTCCAAGATAAGGCCTGTTGATCACTCCCCACAAATTGAATGTTACTGGGAGGCAAGGGTTAGGCAACAGGGAGAGAAGTATTTCACAAATAATTGAGGACATGGTCCTCTATTCAATATTCCTACATGCACACATGATGAAGTTATTAGAAGATGACTTTTATATACACACTCTTCAAAGGAGCACAACCATTACTTAGCCAAACACGCTCTCTGTTATTTTGGGATTTTTGCGCCAGTTAAGAACTAATTTTTCTGGATGATTTGGGGACAAATCTAATGAGGTCCAATCACTTCTTGCATTGCCAATTGCCTTACTACAGCTAGACAGCTATAACAGAAAATAAAGCTTTCAAATATTACTGTGTAAGAGCCAGTGTTCAGAAGTTACTCTCTCATACCACAACCAGCACCTACCTGATAAACTCTGGAATAAATTTTGGCTGAAATGGAAGGAAAACAGATCAGAAAAGATAAAGGGGTTGGAGTTAAAAAAACCCCAACAGACACAACAAACAAATCCTCCCAAAAATCAAAGAAAACGTAATTATAACATTAAAAATACAGTACATAAAATACTGACTTACATGATGAGAGAGGTCAGCATCCATAATAACAATAAAATTCCCAGTGGCGTGTTTCATTCCATGAATATAAGCAGTGCCTGTTAAAAACAGCAGAGAAATAACTTCCTCTCACAATTTTAATATATGCAAACTTCTAGCCACAGTCCTCACTTATCTTCTAAAACTATTAAGTTATACCAGAAAAGGATTAACTAAAACTTCTAAAATTTATTTTTAAAATGGTGTAGCAGTGATCAAGCATTAAAATTACTTT
>NW_009715929.1:0-2677 GCF_000703405.1 Apaloderma vittatum | reverse complement strand
CCCTACAATTTCAGCAGTAGATTTCATAAATATTAACCTCGGCACACCCTACTGCACTGGAAATGCACAGAGGAAAATGACTTCATAAGTGGGACACTATCTGAAATAACATTTCCAGAAGTGCCATAGAAAACTGGAAATAGGACACAGGGATCAAAATAACCACTGATAGTTTAAGGAAAAGGGAAAAAAAAGAAAAAAAAAAAACCACAACAAGAAAAAGTGGTTTCTAGACTTGAGATTTACTATTAATAGTATATAGATTTTGGGCTGGTCTCAACACCATGAATTAGATCCCAATACTGCATCTGAAGACAGGGTTTTTTTCCTACTTTGGATTTTGCTGCATTTTATTCATCCTGTATGAAGTGGTGTGGCTACCTTGATAAGAGCTGGAACAAATCGTGCTATTACAGTTTTCCTCAATAGTGCAATTTTTAAAATTTACTTATAGTCATAATTCACACTGATATATCTCTGGAGACTGCACAAACTATGGTCCAGCTTTTGAAGCATGCTGCACATGGGTAGACTGCGTGGAAAATACCCCTGGTAGGTTCCACACAAATACAACAGCTAATCTTGTAAAAAAACCTTCATTTTTTCTTAATCTAGACCCCTCATTCTGTAATCAGTGAATGCAGGATGGGAGGGAGAGCAGCAGCGTAATGTTAGCAGGAGAACACAGCTGAACAGAATTGCAGTGACCACAGCTTTCAGGTTTGAGGAACTTGTTACAAATACGCTGGGTTTTAGCCAAGTGGTTTTTAAGCTTGTTAGCTTACAAAAATATGTATTTCTGCTTTTGAGCTTTACTGGGATTTTTTCTGGAATTTCATACACAAGAATTAAAGATACAGCATATTATTTATTTATATATTTTAGCACTAATCAGAGGTAATAAGGACTTACCGAGGCCCAATTTTCTTGCTCTGGGTCTTAGAAGCTGCAGGATGTATTAAAATATACATATATTACTTGAAGTACAGTTTCTAATTAATTTTAGCAGCACCTTAAAATTTGCTATTTTCAAAGTATGCAAATATTTTAAAATGTACTTTTCTTAGAAATCTAGATAATATATAAAAATAAATTATCAAAATACAGGAGGAAGACATCATTATATTAAACTGCTATTTGATCCGATAATTTTTAAAAACAAGCCCCTTTTAAGCTTTTCTTAGCAGTTCTGCATTAAAAAACTCCACCATGAACATGTGGACCTCTCATCAAGTCAGCTGCACCCCATGTTCAGTAAGCCCAAAGTAGTTAGTGAGAAGCCCCATGGAGTTATTTGGATGACAACTCCTGAGCACAAAACAGAACAATGATTTTGCTCAGGAGAGAAAGAAAAGAATTTCAGATTAAAAATAAAATTAAAAAAAAAAATCAGGAAACAAATAAAATTCCTCTAAAGGGATTTACTCTTCTGCAGTAACATCAGTGTGAGCTAATGGCACTGCCTCCATGTGATTTCACCCAAGTGTGCTTGGCTCAACACTGATGCAGGGCTTCGTCCACAGATTAATTACACTCTTAACCAGTGAGGAAAGGTTAGCTGACTAGAACTTCTTTACTTCTTCATCTATCACTGTGTAATTAGCAGTCTGACACTGCTTACGGCACAAAACTGGCAAACTGAATGCTGGTGTTTTACACTCTTCTGTGGTAAAGCTTTTATTCAAAAAAAAAAAACCAAAGCAGAAAAATTGGCTTTAATGACTGGTAAAGACAAACTAAATTAAAGTATCTTGTATATAACTGATAGTTATCCAGAAATACATTAAAAAGGACAAAAAAAGCCCCGTTATTGAGAAATGCAACTAGACAGATAAAAATAATTCAACAGACCAGACTAGCTTTTTATCTCTCTGATTTCCCTAGTACTGCAGTCACTTAAAATGAAATTAAAGTTTATCCAGACCTCATCTCTCCCTCAGGCATGCACAAGGTACACAAACAACCGCTATTCCTCACTCGGTGGCACACAGAAGGCACAAAGTATCAAAAACATTTTGCAAATATTAATTTGTGATTCTCCGTATTAGTTCATAATGCTACTAAGCAGCTGCATGACTATTGTAGCTTTACATTTATCTAACATGGTGTGCAAAACTTAAATAACTTGTTTAAGGCTGTGAAGAAAGTGCAGAATCCAGGACTCCATTCCAGATCGCTAAGGGCTCCAAGTACTTTCCAATACAATAAAAATGAAAAAAAAATACAGAACATACAACTCACTATTTTATCTGATCCATAGATCTTTTCCAATTGTTCAGCAACTTCCTGTGTCCCATCCGGGCTCCCATCATCTATGATGATAATTTCAAAATTGTTTCCACTGAAATAAGAATTATTTCGAAATGAACAAATGGAAAACCCTGAACGTTTCACTACCTATGTCGTTCTGAAAGGCATAACACGGGAAGAGAATACGAACTGACTTCCCGACAGTTGGGAGATACGCTCTAGGTGGTGTCACACGACCGTGCTTACAGTGATCAAACCGACTCCGTGTCACGGTTTCGGGTCTCCCGCTGCAATTGCTTCGCGCCGCAGCAACGTAAACCGCGTCGTTGTCCCAGCGGTGCCACAGCGCCAGCTCCGGCCTCACGGGCCTGAGAGACGGAAAGGCCAAGTCCCCTTCGCGCTTTCGCCCGGCCGCGCCTCCTCCCGG
>NW_009715928.1:0-2416 GCF_000703405.1 Apaloderma vittatum | reverse complement strand
TCTGGGGGCCCCAGCAACATGGGCATGACTGCCCAGCAATGCTTCGGTCCCAGGACAGAGAGCCCTTTCAGCCCGGAGTGACAAAGCCCAGAGGAATGCACCTCCGTCCTGTCCCCAGCGTGTCCCTATGGCCACACAGCCCCAGGGACTTGGCTTCTGCACTGCTGGGCAGCAGGAGGAGTCTGCGCCCACACGAGCACCAGGCTGTGTTCTGCCTCCAAAGAGGGCAGCAGAGACAGGGACCAGTCCCCAGTCCCCAGGGATAGAGATTTAAGCTTCTCGATCAAGAATGGTGGCTCAGCACCGGGTCACCTGCCTGTGGCCCAAGCGCACATCAGGGCGTTGTGACCACAGACAGAGCATCTAGGTAGGGAGGTGCCAGGATGTACAGCTACAGAGCCAGGGATGATCTCAGCTCAGACCCTGTCCCCAGCTCGTACCAGCAAAAAGCCAGACACCCCGTGAGTGCCAATGTTGCTTTATTTGGAAAGTGAATTCATAGGCACCAGAGAGGGGGCTGGAGGGGGACAGAACCAGCGTGATAGGGCAGCAGAAAGCCAGGGAAAGGCACTTGTAGTGGTAGAAGTCCCACTGGGCATCTCAGGCAGCCTGGGCCAGGGGCTGCACCAGAGTAGGCAGGAGCAGGCGATGTCGGGGACCAGCCCTGACACAGGGTAGGGACAGCATGTGCTGCTGAAGGAAGGGTTTGTTGGCCTGAGGCCTGGCAGAACCCCAAGCGTGAGGGGGGATTGGTTGGGAGAGCACCTCATGATGGAAACAGTGACTCAGTGCCAAACCCAGACACCCTCTAAGCCCCAGGGGGATCATGGCTGCTGCTCTCCACCCCACAAAAGGCACCACGAAAATGGAGGCAATAGCCAGACCCTGTGGCCAGCTGCTGGGGACCCCCATCCTGCCGATGTGAGCCCACGCAGACTAAGGCAGACGCTCCTTCCACACTGGGAGTGGCAAAGAGGACCTGCCAGCAGGCAGGGTGAGGAGGGCTTGTGGCAGGGCAGCCCTGGTGTTGTGCTCCTCCAAAAATTCCCAGTCTCTGGCTGCCCATTGCTCCAGTCAGTCCTCCATGGTCTCCTCTGGGCTTGGGTGTGGCAGCTGATCCAGGGTTGGGCTGACTCCATTGCTGGCGTCCTCTTCTGCTGTTCCCCAAGACAAACTGTGGCCCCACAACACATGGCCCCAGCTCCCCTGCAGCCATGGTGCCAGCAGCAGCCCAGCACTGCCATGTTGCCATGCTCACCCCTCCCCTTCACCTCACCACGGTCTCTGGGCAGCGCAAGGCCCTGAGATGGAGCCAGAGTCCCAAGATGAGAGTTTTCTGGGATGATAAATCAAGCACAGCAGAACTAGGCAGAGCCTCTGGCGAGGCTGTGCTGGAGCAGCCAGGCCCCAGAGAAGGCTCGGTGGCTCTGGGTTTCTCAAAGCCACGAACCTCCTCGCTGCAGGAGGGCAGGGGAAGAGAATGACCCAGTGTGCTGCTCTCTTCCACCCCAGGGGTACCTGGCCCTATCCTGGGGCAGCATGAACCCCAAAGCTGGAGGAATTTAACCCCTGCTCAGGGTGACAGGACCAGGCTCTGGCTCTGCTCGCCATTGCCCTTGCCCTGTAGCAATGGAGGCCTTGCTGCCCTACATGGGCTCGGCCCCCAAACAAGACAGCACATCCAGGGGCCAGGGTGACGCTGGGTCAGGCTATTTGGGACCTAGGTGTCTCCATATCCCAGAGCACAGGGTAGGGAGGGGCTGAGACCCACAGAGCTCCAGCAAGACGGCAGACATGTTCAGGCCAGACAGGAGGAGGGGCCCAGGCTGGGGAAGCCGAGATCGGAGCCTCCGTTAGGGAATTGCAGAGACGCCACACAGTTAGCAATGGCAGGAGAGGGCTGCCAGCAGGAGGGTTGTGCCCACCACACACCAACCCCTGCTCAGCTCCCACAGGCCAGTACCCCTCCACCCTGGGGACAAGTCAGCACCCACCTGAGCACGCAGCATCTGCAAGGCCGAGGGCAGAGCAGTTGGCAGGGGCCCTCAGGGGGCATCCCAGAAAATGGGCCTCTCCACTTGGGTCCTTCTACTTGCAGTAGCCTACATCTGTCCAGGGGTGAGAGAAGGGCCTGTGCAGCGGCTGGGTGTCCACGCTGTCTTGTTGAGATGCAGAAGCTGTACTCGGCGAAGGCCTCTGTCTGTCTGTTCATCCATGTGGGAGTCTCCGGAGGAAGCGCAGTGCAATCAGCCAGGAGGGAATGGGGCAGTTGGGTCACTTTGTCCTGAAGCAGGGCTGCACTCGGTCCACCGGCAAGGAGAGAGGGAGCTGCAGGATCTCAGATGATGTCACGCTGGTCCCGGCAGCGCCGTGACAGGCAGTAGAGCCCAGAGAAGAGGTACAGGCAGGCAGCGAT
>NW_009715927.1:0-461 GCF_000703405.1 Apaloderma vittatum | reverse complement strand
TTTGTGGAACCTCCTATGCTCCAGCTTGCATATGTTCAAGATGGATTTTCTATTTGATGCACTCAGACTTTGCTTTTGATTGAACTATTTTCCAAAGAGAATGTTGCTTTTCTTTTGTTCTTTTTCTTCCAATTTTGTGTTAACCTGCTACTTTTTTCCTTTGCTTTCCCTTTCTCATGTTTTCAATCAAAATCAGTGGCTTTCTTAACTTTGTTTTGACTGTTATTGTATCATCTATCATATCAGCATCAAATACCTTAATGATATGTCCACAACAAAAATCTATGTAACATCCTATGGTCTCACTGACTGCCTCCAGCATCACCACCAGCTCTGGCCGTACTCGGGGTTTTTCATAGCAGCCCCATCAGCTGTATTTTTTACAATCTCCCTAAAATTTATACTCAAGAGAATAAAGGTGGCCTTTGCTACCTTTTCCTACTGTGATTATAAATCCAAGC
>NW_009715926.1:0-25305 GCF_000703405.1 Apaloderma vittatum | reverse complement strand
AGCGCGCCCAGCGCCGCGAAACGGAGAAGGGCGGAGGCCAGAAGCTTGTAAAATCGATCAAACACCCACCGAAAGGGCTCCAGGCGCTGCGCTGGCGCGGAGTAAGGAGCCCAGGTGATGTCCTTTCAGGGGAGATTAAGCTTGAACGCAAGAAATTCTGTCTAAACCCACCCAAAATAGCTCTTGCGCCCAAGCGCGGGTGAGTTTTTGCTGGATATCCTTCAAGAATTGCTGCTCAAAAAATAATCGCTTCCAGTGGGTGTTATTAAAGCCAGGGGTGTTGCAGGAGAAAGGGAACAGCCCGCCTTCGATCTGCGCCTCACAGACACCCTTTCTGTGTTAAATTAAAAAATAAAGGGTTTTTAAACTCATTTTCAGTTCAGGCCTTCAGAATGGCACTGACACAACTGAAGGTAGAGGATTTTTTTATTATTTTTTTTTTTCTTAAAATCAGCATTGCCACTGGAGAAAACTTAAAGCTACCAGCCTTTTGCTAAGAGCAGTCGTCGCTCGGGTCCGGAGAAGAAAGGGAAGGTCACTGCGCCCCGAAGACACTAAAATACTCACACGATTCGTACCGTGGTAAGCTGAAAACCAAGAGGAACATTCTTTCTTGACACTTCATAATACAATTTCCAGTTTACTGAGCTCAGTTTACAGGTAGTTTTTTTGCAAGCAGAGGATGCGCTGCCAGTAACGGATGCTGTGACTGAAATCTTTAACTTGCATTTATTATCAAAGTCATACTGTTTACATCTGTAATGTCGACAAGATGCCACAACTACAAAAAAAGATTGTGCACATTGCAGTTTCAATGCAAAAAACAGTAAAATGGAAATCCATTTGTTAAAAAAGTAATTAAAATTACTCCAGAAAGCAACTGAATCGTTTTAACACCTTTACATCCAGTCAAATTAAAATGGTTAACAAGAAAAAAATACAAATTCGAAAATCTGGTATCAGTGTTAAAAAGGCAACTACTTAAGCATTTCTATCAATTCGCACATCGATCTCCCTCCCGCGAAGCTGGATCCCGTTCATCATGCGGCAGGCTCGCTCGGCTACTTCCGGGGACTCAAATCGAACCACCCCGCAGCCTTTCGATTTGCCGTTCTCCATCTTGATGTCAGCGTACAGCACGTGACCTTGAAAAGAAAAGAAAGGGTCTCGTTTAGCCTCGCAGGAACCACGCTCGAGCAAACCACGGTTCTCTACTCTGAATCACACCCTTGGTATCACCACTACTTTGCAACAAAGCTGCCGGACAATTTTACCACCTGAAGAAGCGTGTTCGGTTTACGAGGTTAATTCTCACTCAAGCAGCAGCAGCAGAAATAGGGGAACCAAGTAAAAGAGACGCTAACGAGCCCTGTCCGACGGATCCACGTCACAACTGATGAGGCTGCGACGTGGTTGTGCCATCAGACAAGCAGCACAAGATGTTGGGGACTGAGGTCTAGGCACAGCGACTCAAAATCTCCCCAAAGCTGACCAGCGCACCTCGACAGTCAAGTAACTTGGAATTTTTCTATTTTAAAGGACAGCTTTCCCAGACAACCACGTTCATTTGGATACAAAGAATGTGTGCAGGTGTTTTTCAGCAGTTCTCAGGACGCCCGTGTGTCTGTCCACATCTGCAGAGAGGCCATCCCCGCGATAAACCCAGCCCCCGAGATGGAGAAGGGCACAAGTGCGTACAAAAAGCACAGGTTAACAGCGTTACCAGCTGGCCAGGCATTTCTTTCTTTTCCACCCTGCAGAACTGGCAGAGCAGGGATGGTAAAACATCCTCCCAACACTTGGCGATGTTTAGATCCAGCATTTCAGTAAGTCTGAGTGAAATCTGTTAAGATGCTACTGCCAGGGGCATTCAGAGCCAGGAGTTACTGCTTAATCCATATCCAATTCTCAGAGTAATTACCAGTGATAAAGCAACTTACCACATTCATTAAATTTATCTTTCAGCATTTTCCATGTAAAATCAAAAGGCAGCTGTGAAGAGAGAAGAGCAGACCGTTAGTGAGGATCTGCTGAACAACTCAAAACCGCTGCCAACTCTTCCAAAAAAACACATTTTCCACCCTGGAACCGCCACCATCCAGATGCAGAGAGCTCTCCTCCTATTAAGGAAACGGCTTTGACTCACAAAAGCCACCCCAACCCCACCTTTGGCAGCATCCCTGACACCACATATCAGACATCCTGACAGAAGCCAGCCAAGCACCGAGCAGTCAGTACCAGTTATTTTCACGATCTGCAAAGGAGAGGCGGGAAGAAGGCTACTCACATTTCTCACAAATATCTGACAGGCTTTCCTGGCCACCCCAGCTGCAGGTCCTCCAGTTCCTCCAAGGGAGCCTGCAAAATTGCCTGCAAAGTTTCCACGTTCCATGTCCATGGGTCTTTCAAAATTGCTTCCCATCGCAAGTCCCATTCGATCTATGCCTGCTCCCATGCCCTGCCCCATAGCAGGACCCATTCTCTCCATGTTAGTGGCTCCGATGCGCTCCAAGCCCATCCTCTCCATGCCAGCAGCACCCATACGATCTATCCCTATTCTTTCCATCGGAGTGGCACCGATACGCTCCAAACCGGCCGGCATTCTCTCGATCACCTGCCCCATTCCGGTTCCCATGCCGGCAGGGACCATACGCTCCATGCCGATGCCCATCCTCTCCATGCCAGACCCCATCCGCTCTACGCCTGAGCCCATCCTGTCCATGGTGGTGCCGACACGGTCGATGGCAGCCCCCATCCTCTCGATACCAAAGCCTATGCCAGACCCCATCCTCTCTATGCCAGACCCCATCCTTTCGATGGCCGGGCCCATCCTCTCGATGTTTGGAGCGATGTGATCGATGCCCAGAGGGCCCATTCGGTCAATTCCTGACCCCATTCGCTCCACGTTGGAGCTCATGCGATCCAAAACAAGCCCCATCCTGTCTATTTCTGACCCTACTCTCTCCATCCCGTGCCCCATCCCGGAAGGTATTCTTTCTATTCCCGAGCCCATACGATCAATGCCAGGTGCCATCCTCTCAATCCCAGGAATGCTGGCATTTCCACCACCTGGAACACAACACAGAGATGATCAGTAATCGTACGGGGACAAAATACCTTAACGCATCCAAACGTTTTAAATTTGGGGACAAAACACCCTTAAAACATCCTTACGCTACTCAAATGCTTGAAATTTTATTGTTACTCAGAAAAGTGACCGCAAGCCGCGTGCTCTGCCACCGCAAAATGGGAAGCGTTTTATTTCAGGTAAGAATATTGCTGGCAGGACATGATTTAGGGAAGAAGTCATCTCATCAGACCACGTACTCGAGTCGAGATGGAGAAAAGCTTATCCCTTCACTAAGGAGTTTAACTTCTGTATGCACAAGGAAAGCCTTCAAAAAAAAAAAAAAATGGAAAAAACACTGAAGGCAAAACGCAAGGCTAGAGGAAGATCAGGTGGCAAAAGTAGTATTTGAAATACAATCTTAGCTGCTTTTTGTCCTCTACACTGGGGATTACCCAGCAGGGGCAGGGATTTAGTAACTGAAATTACAGTTCAACTACAGATTGCTCAGAAAAGGGCTGAAATCACACCACCCTTGCGACACAACTTGGCTTCTGCCAAGCCAGGGAGAGACTTTTGCTAGAGAAGCTTCCCCAACACTAAGAGCCGCCTTATTGCCAGAACGCCAAGAAAGCAAATTCCACACAAGAACCACAGTAGAAAAACTACTGTGTCACAAAGTGTGCTTGGCCTTTTAATGAGGAAAAGGTTGCCCGTGCCACAGAACACGAGCAAGACCAAGGTTTCTAGATCTGCTATGCAAAAATCCCTCGGCCGAGTTGTCCTGTCTCTGTTGCGGAGTTGTCCAGTTCCTGCAGGAGAAGGACCACCCTCCCTCCTCCCCACGGTTTAGGCCATTTTGCTGTTGTACAAAGGCTCTCAGCTTATTTATCAAAGCTAGCGCCACAAAAAAAAAAACAATAAAAATTAAAATCCCATTGAGTTCAATTCCTAATTGAGGGGAAAAGGCTGAGTAAAGCGCATACTTCAATTATCTACGCGTTTAACAAAGAAACAAGATACGTAACCCTAAGATGAGCCTACTTCAGTATTTCGAGGTTCAGCAGTACATTAAATAACCCAGAATGGGGTTGGGCTACGTAATATTTGTACTTGGGCAAGGTTTTTATTTGTGGCTTTGGGGTTTTTTTAAATGAAGAAACAGCAATAACCATTTCATATTTCTTCAGCTCAAAGTCAGCAGCATCGCGCATCTGGTTTTAGAGTTTCTCAAAAAAGGGCTAATCCTGTGCAGGTAGGATTGAGTCATTAAGCAAATAAAATTCATTATGTAAATTGGTACGCAGGGGGCGGTCTCCCTCTTTTGAGATAGTTGGGTTCAGCTCAGTTTCAGAAATTCTGCAGTTTTGAGTACTCAATTATTGGAACAGCCCGATATTCCAGAGAGTCACTGGGCAACTTGCTGGGAAGCTAAATGTCCTACAGGCAGTGGGAAAGAGCAGGACTTTGTTTTCGCTGGGGAAAAAAAAAAAAAAAAAATCTAGTATTTTACCAACAGTGTTTCAAAGACAGACAAGGGCCAAAGCTGACAGTCAAAAAATGTAATTTTGATTTTTAGTTTTCCAATAATCTTTTTTCAGAAATGTTTTAATGCATGACGCTTCTTAGCTATTTAAAGATTATCTCCCTCAAAACTGATTTTTATTGCATTATGCAATAAATATATATTATACAGGCAGCTGAGTTGCCATAACTGAATTGTTACTTTAAGTGCTCTGATTTTTATGAAGGCTGCATTTGCTTTGCCCTCTTAATTTTAAGGTAAGGATATTTGCCTTTTTTTAATGACTTATTAAAAAAACGATCACTTTTTCTTGCATATAAGATGCAATTGTATAAAGAGTCATCCAAGTTGTATCAGCAACAGCGTGCTTCTGTCCCGTGCAGTTCAGGTATGATAAGCAGGAAGGAGAAGTACTTAGCTCCATGTACTTACCTATTCCTCTCTCCAAGGTCTCTCCAAAACTACGAGACATTCCCATTTCATTTCTTCCAAATTCTCTTTCAAACCCTCCACCCATAGCACGATCCATCTCTGAAAAGATTAAGTTTGACATGTTCTTCAGGGCGTCTAAGCGACTCCTCCAAGAATGTTTTAATATGAGCATAATATTCAAAGATTACCAGCAAGGCGACTCTTTGTTACTGTGTTCTCCTGATCACTTTATTACATCCTCGTGACACGTGAATAAATACATTTAAGAGAGTCACTGCACTCTGGAGAAGCCTTTCTAGTGAATCCAGACAGAGCATGGATTATCTCTTTCTAAACTATTCTTTCAAGCCAACCTCAATGAATCCCTTGATTTCTGAAGCTCAGAGGCCACAAGTGACATGAGGACGGTGTGTCAGCTGTAAGCTTTAAGTTTTTTTCCCCCCCCAATATAGATCGAATCACAGAATGATTTGGGTTGGAAGGGATCTCCAAGATCATCTAGCTCAGGAGAAGCAAATGCACAGGCTAGAGAGCGTTAAACTTCCAGAGAACAAAGTCAGGAACTGGATACACACAGAAAAGCGTAATGCCTACCGCTCATTCTGCCCATGTTCATTCCAGCTGGGAAGCGACCAATGTTTTCCATGCCACCGAAAGGACCTTCCATTCCTTAAAGAAAAAAGAATAAATTCTTCAGGGACTCTTAGCAAAGCATTTCAACTTAATGCTACATTTCACCCACAGAAGCTGCTTCCACACCACATTTCCCCAGGCACTAAGAAAACTCTCTGTCACAGACACACAAAATCAAATTCGGTCACACGGTACCTTTTAACCCAAGGGCAGTTATAACAAGTCATGTGAGAAAACCATTGGTCATGATTTGTCCAAGGTTTTAACCCTTCCCCACACCCCCACACAAGTTTTATTACTACTCAGAAAGGAACAAGTTATTACTAAACTGGTGACGATTTCACAGAACACAAATGCCTGCTAGACACATACAATTAAGTTTACATGAATTTTTGGAAAGCCTAAGCTAGATACACGTCAAAAAAACACAGCTTACCTCCCATTTTATTCATTCCAAAGCCCATGCCTTCCATTCCCATTCCTCAAAATAAAAGAGAAAGCTTTATGTAGCAGATATAATTCTACAGAAATTCAGCCATTAGACTGGCTGCAGAAACAGAGACCATACAAGACGTCCACTGTCAGACCGAAGAGCTTACACGTGATAACTCTGAGTAGATTGCAACATTCCTTCTCAGAAAACAAAGCAGCAAAGGGGAAAAAAAAAAAAACAACCCATAGGCATTTATAAATTGAAAGCTGAATGTGTGCTACTTTTTAGGTGGCTCTTTAAAACTTGTGCTGTTTAAACATGTCCTAAACGAAGATTTGCAAGCCCACTAATAAGTGTTAAAAGTGACAGATGGTTTTTAAAGTCTCATGTATATTTGCAGTGTCTGCTGCTCATGCTCAAGAGTCAGAAAATGAGAGCTGTGCCTTGACCACAGTGGAAAAAAAAAAAAATGGAGCAGTTGGTTAAATTCAAGTTTCCATCATCAAGCTCATTATTCAGCTCAACAAAAAACTCATTTGGCTTTAACACTCCTAATACACTTCAACTTTTTGTGTAGGCAAAACAAAGCTATCTACCTTCTACACAGCTTAAAGCTCTCATGAAACAAAAGCATAGGAGTAATCTTCTTACCTCCAGGTCCCATGTTGCCCATTCCCATGCCTTTGTTTAAATGATTTGCATCAATAGGTTGACCTCCAGGTCCTAATCCCATGCCAATACCACCAAGACCATCTGAAGAAAATATTCAGATATCAAAAAAGCCTTCTTTCCATAGGTTGACAAAACAGCAAGTTTTATTCTTAAGTAATTGACTTTCATTCTCCAAAAAGCTTGCTGTGTTCCCCCTTTGGGGTGTGTACTTAAAGCATGAAAGTGTCTAGTAAATCCAGAGTCGATGTGTCTTGAAATATACTAAAAACTCAATTTTTAAATTTTTTTTTTTCCTCTCAGAATCCATTTTCCATCTTACTAGAGAAAACTTGGTTGGTTGGTTTTAAGCTGACTCCTGAAAAATATCTGGCTAGAACACTGCTTATTTTGTGCAACTCCTCAATCTAAGGAGAATCGAGTGGGCAATTTAGTATCAAGATCTTCTAACCTTTGCACAGTGTTACCCTTGATTGACAAATGGCTTATTTCCACCTTTGCCTTGTAGGTAAGAATTTAACCACAAAAGTTCAACCTATCGTTATGATAGCCACCTATAGAATTCAGAGCACACAGCCAGCCTCTTCCCTGAGCAAACAAAAAAATGTGTCATTCCCAGGCGTAATTTTGAATCTTCCTGCACCCAATGCAATTAAGGATTCCCCAGTTCAAAGAAAGAAGAAACAGCCCTCATTTTCCTTCTAGTTAATCAGGAAGAAAGAGTTCTCTGCTTGCACTTGCGTCAAAAAAAAAAACAAAAAAACAAAACCAAAACAGCTTCATGGTATTCTTTGCCTATGAGAAGCGGACTTCCTCGTTTACAGCTCAGCATAATAAACACAGAAGCATCGAATCTTGTTTTAAAACAACCCAAAACACCCCTTCCCCGCCCCAATAAGGCCAAGAAACCGGCTTCCATTGGCATTTGTTGAGTTTTATTCAAAGACAATTAAATCGGAACCCATTACCTTCTCTCAAAAGAGAGAGTTAGACCGTTCTGGAAAGTCAAGGCAGCAATAAAACCCAGGACTGCTGCTGCTGCTGAACAAGGTGTTGACAGATACACAGAAAACTGAACTAAGGAAGGGATGGACTGATTTGACGACCGCTAAAATCGCGAAAATTAGCAACACACAACAGATTTAGTTCTCATGCCCAGGAGAACAACCGTCGGCCACATTCATAGAATTACATCAATGGCCACACTTCACATCTTTGATGTATGTAAACGAATTAAGTTGGTGTTCTCCTGTCTCTAGCTCTTCCCCTCCAACCCAAGCCTGTTCAACACCTGCAGGATCTTATCCCAGGCTGGTTGAGATTGGAAGGAACCTCAGGAGGCTCCAAGCCCACTGGCTCAAGCGGGGTCACCTCGAGCTGGTTTCCCCACGACGAGGTCCAGCTTTGGAATATCTCCAAGGATGGAGACTCCCTGGGCAAGCCCTTGTTCCAGGACCCCCGAGCCCCCACAGTAATGGTTCCTCATATTCAGATGGAGTCTCTCATGTTTCGGTTTATGCTTATTGCCTCTCGCCCCATCACGGGG
Organism: Apaloderma vittatum; assembly: GCF_000703405.1. Lineage (NCBI taxonomy): Eukaryota > Metazoa > Chordata > Aves > Trogoniformes > Trogonidae > Apaloderma > Apaloderma vittatum. The sequence goes on along the minus strand of NW_009715926.1, from coordinate 17,000 downwards.
CGCCACGGAAAATCAAGGCCTCTGGCTCCCTCTTTTTTGTACCCTCCCTCCAGGTATCGGTAAGATCCCCTTTAGAGATCTGCAAGATTCTCAGGTCCTTAATTCAGCCCCTTCCAAATGATGGAAAAACATGAAGATATCCGGAGTACCATCACATAAAAGGAGGCACACTTTTTTCTCTATTGACTTAAGTTTCCATTAAATCCCGCTAATAATAGTAGTTTTACAAGGCATTGGGGCCTTTGAGTTGCAGTTGAGATATCTGGAAGCCTTGAGAGCATGAATGGGATACTGTTTTAAGACAAGTTTCTAGCCATGAGCTGAAAGAAGTATCCAAAAAAGAAAAAAAATAGATAAGGCTGAGCAGCTCTTCTTTACTATTTTCCCCTTTGATATTACTTAGACCATCTGGATCTCAGGTCTCCAAAAGTTTGAACCAGAGTCTTACTTGAGCTGGGATCAGGTCCCAGTTGCTGAACAGCAAAATAAAATAAAAAAATAAATAAAAAAAAGATATAACACGTTCAGTCGCGCAGTAGAGACTTACGAGGGAGTTGCTGGGGTCGCTCTGGAGGAAAGAAGTCTCCTTTGGGAAAGGCTCGTTCATCCTAAACACAAACGCAATATATTAAAGCTTGTGAGAAAGGTAAGAAATTATTTCTTGCCCTCTTTTTAAAAGAATTAAAACACAGGAACTTAAAAGCTAAAGCAATCCGCACTGTATTTATGATTGTCTTTTCAAAATAATCAGAACTAACCTTCCCCAATGGCATAAGTTGCCATCACTAGGAATCGGGGAAGTTGCGCGTTTTCCCCCCCATATTTCAACCCACCCTTGAAGACACACATCCTCCAAAAATCCAGACCACAATTACGTGTTCGAAAAGCGGTCAGAAATGAAACGTACTTACCATTTTCACGTGCATCGGTCTGTCAAACAGCAGCTGCCCATTAAACATCGCTATCGTTTCGTTAAGGATCGTTGTTCAAGCGCTACAACCGCACCCAGTCTCAGAGCTGATGCGGAGGACAACGACGCCGTCAGAAAATCAGGCTTTGCCAGGTCGCTTCCCAAGCTAGTGTCTACAGAACAGCGAAAATCCTTCTGCCTTCCCCAAAACTAAAGAACTCTGAAATCCAAATAACCGAATATTCCAAGAACAGCTTTTTAAAATTAAAACACACATCTCCTGGTTAAGATTAAGTTCATTAAGAGATGGCTTAAAACGTGACTTCAAACCAGCCTGGGTGTTTAAATGTTGCATCAGTAACTGTAGCCAAACAGAAAAACATGCAAAATTCTCTTCCAAATCAACAAATAATCAAATTTTGAGGGAAGCCACGCTAGTGAATCGTTTGACATTTTTCGAAGTCTTGCTCCCACAAGACTTCACTCACTAGAGTGCACGTGCAGAATGGAATTAACATTCAAACAGAAACTTAAGAGGGGAAGAGAGGGACTTTTTTTCCTCCTTTCGATACCACAGCCACAAGTTGAGAGATCACGTACACAGCAGTAGCTGTGCTGTGTTGTTGTTTGGTTTTGGAAAATTGCTACGTAGCAAAGTATCGCCTGCACAGCGTGAGGATGGAGGGAACAGAGGAACACCCTAGATCGAGCCATCTTCCACTGCAAACAGACTTGTGGCACTTCTCCTCTACCTCCGTCACAGGAATTCAAGACAAATCTTTCCTCAGAAATTGCATTTTAATATTAGCTAGAACCTAGAGGCAGAAATTCACTATTTGGGCTAGAAATACAGATATCCACATGGCAGAGAGAGTGCACTTTGTTAATGATTCTGAGCAAACAGCAACAATTCTTTCAGGAAGGACTTAATTCCCCTCTTATAGCTTTCCTTACACTTTCCAGCCACTGCAACAGCTTGACTTTCTGAGACCTGGCAACATCCTCACGCGTAATACTACCAGTTAGATTTTCATCCCGCTGGGTTCACCAAGTTCCCTGCCTACTATTCACCATCGTTACTCTTCAAGGATACATATAGCCTGAACAGCCTCTATTGCTTGCTCAAAAGTGACAGTGCCAATCCCGCGACTCTTGCCATCTTTGTCTTCTAGTATGTCTGCCCGCACCACGACCCCGGCCATGCTGAACACTTCTTTCAGTTTCTTCCAGCCAACCTTGTAATCCAACTGGAAGGCAAGAGATATTGGAAGCATGAGAAACATTTCCATTAAAAAAGAGCTTGAGTTTTCTTATGTGTCCCTTCCCGAGAGCAGCAAAGAAACAGAGAGTCTTCACAGAGACAGGATAAAATATAAATAGCATAAGGAATGCAACAGAGCTTAATGCAATTCTTGGCTTTGTTAAAAAATACAAGTTAACAGACGCTGTCACATATAGGATACAGCTTAATTTACAACTTTACTAGCACAGAGACTCAGCAGGACGAGCCACAGAATAAGCTACCACTCAGTTTTACTGGAACTGAGCTGAAGGTCTACAGCTCTTCTAATTCATTAGATTTAATTCAGTAAAGACGCCAATACTCTGGTCATGTTCTGTCTGCAGATTACACAGCACTTACGTTTGCAACGAAGACTGTGCTTCCAAGCCTCCCCGCCTGTAAGGCATGAATGATCTCGTTGGGGATGTTGGGATTGTTGAGGATACTGGGTGGGATATTGATCATGCCAGGGCCGCCGGGGCCCGGCCCAATACCCATTCCCCCAGCCGCTGCCATGACCTTCTGCATCGCTCTCCGGGCGTGCTCCCCGTCAGGATCCTGCGAACACAGAAAGGACGTGCTTAGCTCCCTCTGGGCTGCACTAAATGTGCCGTGAATCAGCGGCATGACTAAAACAGCCAAAAGAAGAAGGGGATTCCCCTTTAGACAGGGCTATCTGCTCCCTAGAGATCTCCAGCCAACTCCCTTATACATCGTCACTAATTTCTTTTCTTTTAACCAATATGCCAGCACCCTTCAAGTCCGCAAGTTATTCCTACTTGTGCATTTCCCCAATTCTGCAAGCGGCTTATCTGTTATTCAACACCAACAATAAACCTCAGCTACATCCATTCCAAAGACACTGGTTATTAAAACTGGTTTGTCAAAACCCAGAACGGCACTGGAGAGGTTCAGGAAGACAAACGCCAACTGACTCTTGGCATCTTTAAAACAACGCAACAATTCATTTACTTCCCACTTCAACTTCTTCACAAGAATGTAAAATTTCAAGACTGGTTTGGGCACCGTTGGGTTTCTTCCCCTCCCTTCACACTGGTTTTCCAACCCCCTCCAAAAATATCTTTCTAATGCATCCCCTAATCACTGCATAATCTCGCGATTTTAGGTCATGCTAGAGAACACGAAGCATAGGATGAAGAATTCAAGGAAGGATGCAAGATTAATTATCATCGCTTCATTTTCACTGAAAGTGAACATAAGCACCTTCACAATACAAGATGAACTTAAATTACTTCGGTTGGAAGTATTCAGTGAGCAAAATGCACCAGCACTGCAAGACTGCTGAAGAAAACGAGATGTCAAATACAATACAGGTGCTTTAAACCTAATAATTTAATCTCCATCCAAATCTTAAGACTAAGCAATAGCACATTTTGAAAATGTGAGGAAGGATAGCTTTCACATGATTATTTCAGCTACAGAAAACCACAGTAGTCTGAGGTGGAGAACACATTAAAGTGAATGCGAGTCACTTCTTAATTTCACTGCTTAAAATCAGATTAGCTCCAACAGAAAACCAGGAGTGGTTATCATGCGAACTAAACTCTTCTGATCAGGCAAAGCTTTATCAATTCTGCCACAGAACTTTTCTTATGTCACTTGAAGGCCTTTACACTCCTCAGCAGCGAGACAGCCAAAATAGAGAAGTAAGTACCTGACAGCTGCCAAAACCGATGTTAAGGTCATCCCTGATAACGTAATTTGTTCTACACAGTCAGCCTGTGGCACTTGGCTGGGGTAAAGCATTGCTAAGGTCCCTAATACCCGTAAAATGCTTCTTCACCAGTTTCAACTATCATTCCTGTGTCATACAGGAAAAAATATTCAAGTATGATACTGGTTTCACGAGGAGTTGGGCAAATTACAAGCACCCCTTCTCAAGGAGTGATACCAAAGGGCAACCTGACTAGTACTAGTGGTACCTCATTAACAGCAAAACAGACCCAGACCTACCCACTCTCCATAGCTTCTTCTTCCAGGAGGCTTAGAAAAGTCAGCATCTGACAGCTTTCGGGTGCAACTCTGTTTTTCTACCCTAACGGGTAGCAAAAAGTCAACGGTGCCAGCAGATGGTTTGCACCCAGAAGCAAGCAGGCTGCTGCCCCCCGAGTTCCTCACTCTACTTACAAAATCAGCCAGATCTCCGAGAAGTGCCACCGCTCGCTGATCCCCTCCCTCTTCCCAAGCACTCCTCACGCTACAGCAAGCAGCGGGGTACCAAGGGCAGACCTGGCGCACACATCCTCAATCTCACATTCATGCAGACATTTTTCCCTCCACCGTTAAGCGGGCAGGGCACAAGAGATCATGAAGCATGCTTAGCCAAGAGCGTAGCTCACATACCCTCAGGCCAAGAGGGAATGCTAACGCTGAAGTAAGTCCCTTTCTGGTTTTGGTCAACGGAACCTTCAATGCAGCTACAGGTTCCAAACTGCTGGAATAAAACTTTAAATTTGTCAGTGGTTAAGAATTAACTCATGGTACAGGTGAGCATGTCATACTGGTTGACAACAGCAGAGCCATTAAAACAGCAATAAATTGTCCAAGTATTTCAGAAGCCAACTTGCTCTACAGAATTGTTTGTGGAAAACATTCATTACGATGCAAAATTAAAAGGGAAGGCAGGCAGGAACAAACAATGCTTATGCAGGTTTCTTCAAACTCCTAAACAAGAAAATAGAGCTGCAGTTAAAGCCAAACTCTTGCCTTGTTACCATCAGCACTTACTCTTAAAATCAAATTATCAAATTTCATCTTGACAAATCCCATCCAAACTCAAGTTCAGCAGCACATGCTGATGGTAAAAAAAAAAAAATAATAAAAGTTGACTGTCTTTTTTTAATCCCTGCCTTTTGTAAATTACTCTTAATCTGCAAATGAGTCAGCCACAAATCTTGACTAAGAACTACCCCTTCACCTTCAAATGCAACATACTGAAAGAACGGATGCACGTCTTACTTCTTTCACTTTCAATGGTCTTCCACCAAGACTATGCTTGTTCAAAACCTCTGCAGCCTTTTTCATGCTTTCTTCCATCTTGAATTCAACAACACTGTGGGGATACAAGACATCTAAGAACATTGCTTATTTTTTTTTAGTTTCCTTGTTTCTTGCTATAAATTCAGAAGTCAACTTACGCGCATCCCTGACGAGATGATTTCACAGGTGAGTAACGGAGGAGAGGAGGGAAGAAAGAAGAAATAAAGTAAGTAAAAGCACAAAACACACAAAACACTTTTTTTTTTAAAAGTCACAACACATGAGTTCGCCCTAATAGCGAAAATAAATGTAATCTTACCCAACAAAGCCTTCAATACTTGAATTCCATAAGATATCACTTCTTATGTGTTAACAGGATTAAACTCTAGTTGCTGAAGTTGTAACAAACAGAACTAAGTCCCGATTCTCCAAGCAAAATACCACACGCTTCATGTGACCTGTTCCTCTCTGGCATACAGCAAAACCCTTGCCATATTCTCTCACCCTAAATCCATCTCCTTCCGTACAGGTAAGTGTGCTCCTACTGTTATTTTTCTCCCTGTAAGATACTGTCGCTGGACTAAAGGCCTTAAGTACCTCTGAAGGCAATATACATTTACTTTTAGGAGCTGACTTCTGTCTTCTGGCAAAGGAAGCGTCGTTTACGGAACCTGCTTTTGCACACTGGCCTTCCAAATTCAGCAAACCTCTAACAGTGACGTTTCTCCGAAACACAAGTATTACGTTAATATTCCGTACCACTCTACGTACTGCTAGGGTCCTTCAAACAGTCAACACCAACTGAACACAGGGGAGAGACCACCCTAACACTGGTTACGAGGCCCCATCCCACCTCCTCCCCACCCTGAAAGAAGCTTTAAGCGATCCTAGGTTATAGCCACTAAGCGTACACGCTCTCTACCTCCCTGACTTCGTTTCGTTCCACGTCACCATACAGTTACATTTGTCATGTACAAAATCCACAGAAGAAATCTCTCAAACACTTACCCTTGACTTTCCTTCAGCGTCCATTAAGAGCTCCACGTATGTTACCTCACCAACTACAAATCAGATTCCAGACGACACATATACCAAGGGAGAAAAGCCAAGAAAACAATGGGAATTTAGAACAATCAACAACCGTGAATGGAGCCTCTGCCTTATAAGAAAGCCCAGAAACACTCCATGTTCTCTAGACCACAAAACTGGACAATTACAGGTATGCAGTAAAGGCTTAAAGCAGTTCAACATGTTCTTGATTTTCCTCCACTTCAAAAGCCAGCTATTTCCACAATATAAGTTTCCTTGATCTTTAGTACCCACTCATTACTTGAGGCAATCCAAATCCATGGGAAAGTCTGCAAGAACAAGTTTCCTTCGTTTCACGTAAGACGCAAGCTCGTCTCCATCGGCCGGGACTCCAACAGTTGTTTGTTTTTCTCCGGATTGAAAGGCAAACTTCCAAAAAGGGAGTCAGGCTGAACCAAGAGCCCGAGAGATCACAGCTATTTATTTCGGCAGGTTTTTAGCCTTCACTTAAACCACGACAAAGTCCATCTTTTAGCTTCAATAAGCAGCATTGACCAGTTTACCATATTCGCTCTCAAGACAAACGACGGCAAAAGGCAAAACACGCTGGAAAACTATATCTGCACCTTTCCTCACAAGATTAGGATTGCCTTGTTATGACCACGTAACCGGATCGTGCACCTCCAGAATACAACTACCAAAGTGGCTGCTGCCTTTGAAGTGACTGGCATACAGAAGAATCATCAAAGCAAACATTTTTGACTTTCTGGTTTTAGAAGTTTAAGGTGGGAGGACTGCAAGCTGCATTATCGGAAAGGTAGGAAGCAGGCTTCGTGGGAAACCACGACCCAGCCTGAAGTATTGATAGGGCGCTTTGAGCGAAGAACTCGAGTCTCACATCCAGGAGCCTACCCCTTAGCAAGGCACAGGCTCTTCTCTCGTAGGACCAGTTGTTTCTAGGACACCTGGTGTCATTATGTCAGAGGAACATCCTGAAAAGTCCTTCTTGGAGCTGGAAGAAAAGGAATGCTTAATGGAATCACTACTTTTTTTTAAATCTCCCACTTGCTACTTTAAAAAAAATATTTAGCAGTATCAGCATTCCAGGCAAAGGACAGTTAACTAGACAGAATAAACCAACTCTGATCCACTTATGTTTTCATGAGGAGAGCGTTTGAGACTGGCAACACGTCCCTTTGAAAGGGACAGGGCAGATCGGAATGTTCGACTACCACCCACAGCTTCACTGTCTAAACAATACTTCTGGAAGTAAAGTCCAGCAAAATTAATTTTATCCCAGAATCTGACCAGCAGGAGATTACACAGTGCACGTGGGATTGTTTCCACGGTGTGTAATGAGAGGGACTGCACTGCCAACAGCCCTCCTGGACTGGTCTTTGGTGGCACGTGGTGGCTGTGCACCCTAGTCCCAGCGGTCAGCGGCGCCAAGCCGTTCTGCAGCCATCCACCTCAACAGCAGCAGCCAGAGTCCAACCAAAGCTTTGAGCGAGAATGCAAATGTCATTCAACAATTTATGTAGGAAGACAACAAATTCCCAGATTACCTACAATACCAGACCACTCTGTTTCACACAAGCCATAGGTTACGAGCCTGTGACTTTGCTCCTGCTAACACTCCTGAGCCCCTGGGCTGAGGGCTCTCCTCTCCCAACCACGAATCGAATTCAGCTCCATCTTACTTCAGCTCCACACAAACACTTCCAGAGAAGTTTTATCAATGAATATAACATATTAAATGTGATTTAACATTTGCTCTTTTAACAAATCTGACCTCTGAACCACAAGATTTCCAGGAATCTATCACAGCAGCAATCGTTTGTCACTTGGAAAAATCTCTATGTGCCAATTTCGCTCAGGGCTTCACATTCAAACCTTATCAACATCTGTATTAAAAACTAAATATACATCTTGAAGTAGCAGTAGTAGTAATTTTCTTCAAAAGGACATATGAACTTCCTGAATAGCCAGATTAAATAAAAAAGCAGAGGGAGGAGAATGACACAAATAGCATAACAGCTCAGTATCCAAGACATCAAGTCCAGAGTACAGAACTACTACAATAAAAATGCAATTTTTTTCACCTGAAAACCGTGTAAAATTATTTAACATGACACTTCTTTCAGGTGGCTGTCAGAGGACACTTTTTGAAAGAACTCAGGCTGGGTCGCATTTTATTTGGCTTTCTTCTAGATCTCAAATCATCGTATATCAGAACATCAGGCACTGGGGACAGAGCAGCAAGAGCACGTAAGGGCAGCCTGCGATAGCAGGTAGGCAATTAAGCCACCGAGAAGTACCAAGAGCAGATATCCTTGTACTAAATCTGCTTCCGAAGGGAAAAAGAAATACAGCGATCCAGGCAGATCTTCTTTCTGCTAGAGAACAGCTGGCTTAGATCAAGAAACTTAATCTGTATCCACAAGTGAAGAAATTTCATTTGATCACAGGAGGTTGTTACTTACAGAACTCAAGTTTATTACCAGAGCAAATCTGCTTCCGAAGGGAAAAAGAAATACAGTGATCCAGGCAGATCTTCTTTCTGCTAGACAACAGCTGGCTCAGATCAAGAAACTTAATCCGTATCCACAAGTGAAGAAATTTCATTCGATCACAGGAGGTTGTTACTTACAGAATTCAAGTTTATTACCAGAGTAGTCTGCAAAAAGGGAGGTAAAACTTGCAGAAAATACTAAGTCAATGCAAGTACCATTAAGGAATATGTTCCTCATTATCTTTAGGACTTAACTTCAAGCAGACTGACATATATATATTTTTTAATAATGAAATCCAGAAGCTTGGCGTTTCCCAAAACCAGATTGAAGCAGAAATCACACAGTAACTAGAAATACAAAACGAAGGAATCTCCAGTGTTCCTTATCACTACAGCCTTTCTTCCCCCCTCAAACTTCCCAAAGTTTATCTGCACAGAAAATCAAGATGTTTAAGCCAGGCTGGTCTGTCAGAATTCAGATATTCTCCAATGACTCTTGAGGAAGCTCAGATAAGTATGTCCATGAGGTAACCAGGCACGGCTCACACGGATTCACCTTGCCCTGAAGACATGTCTGGGAAGCAGTGAGGGTAATAAGTTCAGACACAGATGTCAACTTCTTAAGTTGAGCAGTAAGATTTTAATAGTTAGTGACAAAGTAAGAAGCTCTGGAAGACGTGAAAGGTGCAGAGAGGCAAGTCTCGGCAAGAAAAGGAGCACAGAAACTGAAAAAAGGGGTAAATGCTTTATATCACAGTTATTTCTCTGGTCTACAAGGTCCAAAGCAAACAGTGAACAGAAGAGAAGACTCTCAAGACACTACTCAAGACTCCATGGATGTCCTACCACCTTCTGAAGTGCAACGTGACCGATTCAGAGGAGCATGCCATCAAAAACCTAATACTTTAAACACGAGGCAATTCAAAATGGGGGCACAGCTCCTCTTTCATTTACAGTTTAAAGCTCATTACACGCAACCTCTAAAAAGTTATATGGGGGGGCTCAGGCTGGGCAGAGAGAAGCACAATTAATGCATGTACAAAGCTTTAGGTAAAAGGGGAAAAGAAAAACATTCTCCCCAAAGTAGAGACAAAAGAGTTTGTAAGCTATTCTTTTAGAGTAGGGAAGGGATGTCTCACTTTTGCGGGAGAGAACTCAGAGAAAAAAAGTGGATAATTTTGGCTCTAAAAAGGCCAAGCAGGAAAGAGGGAGTGAAAAGGCTAAAGCTCACTGCACCCACTGAGGAAGGACAGCGCCTTCTTGAAAAGCTGGTTAAAGCCAATGAAAATAGAACAACTAATCTACTGAAAATTAGGAGCAACAAGTCAGATGTGGACCAGCACTTCCATGCTGCATATTCATTCCTCCCTCTTTGCCCACCTAAAACTTCAGTCTGCGAGAACACTGCAACAGAACCTTGGGCACCGAAATTCGGGGGGCTCTCCAGTAACAGCTGTCTTCAGGTACCGGACTAATAGCTGTTAGTACTCAACTAACATTTGGGATCAAGTACAACAGCAAGAGGGCACAAATTGTAACTTTAGGAGGCCCTAAAGGCTCCAAAAATTTTAGAGATGGAGCAAGAAAGAAGGTAGCACATTAAGTTTAGCAGCTGCTCTTCTTCACAGGAAGTTTAAGCTGGGAAAGCTTTGTTCTTTCTTTTTCTGCCACGTGTTGGCACATCCAGGTTTGGATACGCAAGCAAGCCGGCTCCATACTACAGCTCCGCCTCGTGTAAACGTGGCTCCAACCGCTGCAACGCAAACGGTCCCTGGGGCATGCAGGGATCTTTGAATGCAACACAAGCGTGGCCTTCACTGCAAGCGCTCCCGGCTTTGCAACACAGCAGAACAACATTATTGCCTCCCTTTACAGCTAATCCTTCTCCTTGTATTGTACAGCACCTCGCTACTCTGGTCAGGAGAAAGGTTTTAAGTTCTGAATTTCCTAAAGGAATCAATAAGTATCTCGAATTCAAACACAAGTTCTTTTTTAATCAGGGGGCATCACCTCACACCAGCTGCCATCAAGTATTTCCCTTTTTCTCTCTAAGCCAAAGCCCTTTGTTGGGGGACAGATTAAGAGAGCTATTGAGCAGTCAATCAGGTTTACTTTTAGATCCCACGTCCGTGCTGCAGAACTGCTGCCTCATTCTTCTCCGGAAGCCATTCACCAGTTGCCAGTTATCAACGCTGATTCCATCAGTTTAGTAGGACCCTGTGTTTGTCAGCCAATGCAAGGGAGTTTCAAACAAGAACATTTTGTGATTTCATTAGTAACTACTGCATACTGCATACCTGTAATTGTTTCACCAACAAATACACTGAAATGACTGAACCGAGGCGTTACTCTTGCGAGAGGTCACCGTACGCATCTGAAGAAACCAGATTGCAGAAATATGAGCAGACCTCAAAGCTCATGTCTCCTAAACCATACTTACTGACGCAAACCAGCCGATTGAGGTGAACTCCTCCTACGTTCAGCCACCTGCTACGCCATCGCTGCTAACAGCTTAAGTCTTCACGACTGCCAAGCGATGGAGCAGTCACGAAACGCCTACGTCGACCCCTCGTGTACGGATCTGCTTCACGTGCTCCCCAAACCTTGACCGTTTGGCCTGTAATTCTTACACTTACAAACCAAGAATTCCAACATTTAGAATTTCCCCACGGTCACATTCCTGGTTCTTGGAACTACTATGCCTTGTATCAAGAAGTACCGATTGAGCAAGTTCAAGCACAGCACGAGAGCACCAATTTGGGAGAAGTCAGAGGCTAATTTGAATCGCGACTACGCGGCAAATCTAAACTGGCGTTATTTTAACAAGCAGTCCCAAAAACCAAGAACAATGCTTCGCGATGTTTAGCATAACAAGCCCTGCAGACAGAACGAAGAGGGTTCAACGTTCCCCTAGGAGTGTCTGCTGGAATGAGCAGCTGAACAGCAAGGCAGGAAACAAATCTCACACCGGACTTTTCCATCCACGTGAACTGGAGAGAAACCACAAGACACTTGGAACGGAATTCAACACAGTACTTAAAATTAGACATCTACACATACAGATACTCCTGTTAACCAACGTATCTCATGTAGCAAAGTGAGAGCAGAGTTTAAGGCAAGGGACCAGTCAGAATTAGGGCCCTGTAAAGCAGTCTTGCAGACTGTCGTTCTTCACGTTGCAGAAAACCGTTGCCGAACCTCGAGCATTAACATTTCTCAGCCTCTAATTATGGAACTTTCCCAGGGTTTCTAGTCCTCGAGTTCGTTACGCAGACTCGGTTCCGTTTTGCCTCCAAAGACAAAACCCTTTTGAAATTTAGGTTCCCTTTCAGCAGGCCACACCGTGTGAACACATTAACTATCGTTCCTTACCTAGTTCAAACACAAGTGAACCCTGATGACTATTTTGCAAGACATTTCAGACAGATCCTATGTGTTTTAGAAGTGACCCACACGAGGAACAGTTGGATTAGTTACTCTTAACTTGTTTCAAGACATGTTAACGACGGACAAGCCAAGTATTTCCTTGCCACTCTGCTGCATTTCCAAGGTGACTTGAAAACTAGTACGTTGGGCACCAGCTTAAGAGAAATAATACTACGTTTAGACTTGTCACCACCTGAGAATAATCAGCTCAGTTTCTTCATCTTCTTCAAGACATGAGGATGTCAAGGTCAAACTATGACAGCTCCCATTCACATGAGACAGTTAAATAAAGTGGGAAAGGGGGAAAAACACCATGAACAGGATTTCCAGAGCCCTAACTGAGTTGGCAGTATATGCCAAAGCACAAATCTAATTTTCCTGTTTTGCAGGTCACGTTCAAATATATTTTACTGCTATCAGATGGCAGCATGGATCTTTATCGAAGCACAAATCACTACAAAGCTTGGGGGCACAGCTATATATACATACACCAAAATCAGTAAATAACTACCTTTATTACCCAAAACACATTGAAATGCTGTTGCATGTTAAGGCTAAAAAGCTGATAAAAGCCTCGTTTTCCCCCCTCAAGAAAAAAAAGGTTTTGAATCTCCAATGAAGCACTATTAGCTCTAAGCCGACGTGCCTATAAAGGACCTATCCATCTGGAAGGCTGCCAGGGAGCAGATGTTGTGCAACACCCCAAAAAGGCTTCAGAAGACGACTCATGTCACTGAGTGCACTCAGAACTACAGCTCTTAATTTCATAGTCAGACACAAGTAAGATGACAGACATCACTTGGCCACCTGAGTTGTACATTACCTTTCTCTTTGACCAGGTCTTTCAGAGACTGCCACTTCACGTCAAACGGAATATTTGTAATAAAAGCTCGGTATCTTTTAGCAGGATTAGCATATGGCTCAAAGCGATTTCCTCCTCTTTTGACACTTTTCTCTTTTCTTTTTTCATTTTGGCTTGGTCGTTCACCTTCACTGCAAGCAAAGAAAGATAACCACACACGTTAACTACTGTGGCATTTGAGCAATGTCACACCACCGCCTGCAACATAACTTGTGACATTGTTAAAACTACAAGAAAATTTGCAAAGTTTCATCCACCGACATTATTTACAAAACTGTACTGCACCCGTGCTACTTAGTGTATTCGTAACAAAAAGACAATTTATGCCACAAAGACCCAATATTTTGTCCACTTTTACACAATGTAACCAAAGGTTTCCGTTTCAGAAGCTGAATCTCTTTAAAGCTGACCAAGCTGCACTCCACCTCCTCGTGATGCTCCTGACCAGATGTCCACCCCATTTATTATCTCCTTAGCGCACCACACTACTTAAACGCTTTTAAGTCAAATAATACATTGACCCATGCATACGCAGTCCTGCAGCAGAAGCATTTTAACAAAATAATCTTGCGCCTAAATAAACGTTCACATCAACAGCTCTTACCTAAAACACCTTTTTCTCCCCTTGCTCCTCCAATTAATATAGTTTTTGGATGACACAAATTCAAAGCTTCTGTGCATTCCAACAAATGTATTAAACAGTTCTTTCAACTGTATTAGAATAAGAGCTCTAACAGGTAAAAAAATTTAAAAAATCAGAAATGAAGACTACTTCTCAAATGTCACAGAACAATAATATTTTAAAAACCAGGAGAACTAAATTCTTCAGCCTCAGCCTGACACGATTCCCTTAATCTAATTAATCTCTTCATTCACTTTGTGCTGGTTGTTAAGATGCAGAAATGCACGTTCAGAAACAATTCCTGAGAACACGTTAGTTTAAAAAAAAAACAAGACTGGTAAAGTTTCTAAAACTTGGCTCTTGCTCAACTTAAGACTTACAGAGCTCTACCAAGCGCGAGCCACACCAGAAATTCTGGCTGCACTGTCAACGCACTCCTGCAACAACACTGTTCGCTCCCTTAAAGCGATTTCCGTCAGGAACAGACACAACAGCCTGCCAGGAAAAAAAAAAAAAAAAAGTATGCAGATATCTAGGAGGCTTTATATTTGAGTGCGTTCCCCATTTTTCTGATACAGTCACCTACGCCTTTTCAGCCACAATGTTACAAGTAAACACAAACACACCAAGAGAAATAATGTACTTTATGGATACAGCCATAGCCACAGAGCTTGGCTCTAAGTATGGCCATCATTTATTACTTCATGACAAAAGGGACACAGGTTCTGCACATAACTAATATGCTAAAAAGAGGGCTATAAAAAAAGTGTTCTTTAGTTATCTGCAATATTTATTTCACCAAAAAGTGAGGCTTTTAGACTCTCCTTCACTGAACTTCTTTAAAGCTTTGAGTAACAAAGTCATTAAAAATCCACAGAGAGATTCCAAACAGGACAATCCTAACAAAATTCAGTTTGGCTGAAGAAATAACACAAAAGTTAATGCTGGTGTTAAAAGCTACATCCAGTTTTCATGGTTATTCCTCAAACTTGAACTATTTGCATTCTCCCTTGGTTGAACTGCTGCAAAACAGGCTCTGAAGTGACATGGTATGATGCAGATAATTTTTCTCAATCCTGCATTTAAGGTTCCCAAGGCAGCTTAAAAACACCTTGAGCTTTGATATACCTGTAACGGATTCAGGCAAGACACGGTACCTGTCATTAGAGACTAACCTAGAACATATTCCTTATCACATTCAGCATAACAAAATCAAGCCAGGGCAAAAGGAGGAAACTACTTCAGCTGCAAAGTTGTGGGTTGTGGGGTTTTTTTTTCCCTTCTGCAGGATTTCAGACACCACATCCATGGGTTTCACACACTGAAAGGACAAGAACAGGCAGGTGCAGGTCCACAGAGATTGCTTAAAAGATGTGGTTACCAAGTATGAAAACAACAGAACTTTTACAGCTTCTTTTGAGGGAGTTCTAGAGTGCAGGCAGGAATAAGCTCACATCACCAAAACACACCGTGCCTGTGGGCATCCCAAAGCTGGAAGGGCAAGTGAAGTGAAATTCCCACAGCAGCTTTGACCATCCCAGTAAGGAACCACTCTGAGTAACCATGATCCATCTAGACTAATGCAAAATCTCCACAAAACAGTGCATTTTAGTTATTTTCAGAAGCTGTTTTATCAACTGATTTTTAACTTGGTTTACAGAGATGAAATGCTTCATGAGGACTAAAGAAAAGTTCTCCTACGTGTGAGGCATGTAGGAGGAACTGAAAGGGAAAGTCTTATTTCCTCCAAAGAAACAGACTATTGCACACATTCCTCTGTAAGATTTATTAAACATGCCACCTAAACCTAACAGGTGTACCAGAAATCAATAAACAGAGCGAGATGCAAAATCCACTATAGGCAAGTCCTGCTTCCTCCCCCAAGGATACTGAAAATACGCTCACGTGAACGCTGGCCTTATCGCTGCAGTCGTGTTAGCTTTGCTACACAGAGCTTGCCACTACAGAGAACTGCACCTAGACGGAAAGATAAACTCTCTGGAGAAATTCCAAACAGAAGAATGAAGAACCAGAATGAAATAGACAACTTATATTTCCAGGAATAAACCACTTCCTCATATAAGCCATTCCTGATTACACGTTAGCTCTGCTGTAGTCACCAAGAGCGAGCTTTGAGGCATAATAAGAAGTTAAGATCCTCCAGGCACCAACTCTCCAACCTGAGGAGGGGAGAAGCCGATGGGAAGCTCCTTCTCTCGCCCTGGCTAACGTGTTACAAGTCACCACATCACGGAACATGGTGGCACTGGGATCCCCACCCTCCGGGCTCACACTGCTCTGCTCCCGCCTGCCAGGAAGAATGCAGACAAAGTTGTGTATCTCAGTATTTTTTTTCGATTGCCAAAAGCACAGTTTAACTCTTTTGTGTTAAAGAAAAAAACAATATATATGGATTTCTTTTCTTCCCTCCAGAAAATGACCCTCGGAAAGCCGCCCACCTTCCCAATCAGATGGAACACAATTCACAAACGCAGGCGGCAGATGAGAGCAGCTTTTCAACCTGAGACACACGGCCCAGGTATTATCCCCAATTAACTCCAGACCATGGAGCGGTTATTCAGATCTGTCAGCTCCGGGTCAGGGGACAGAAATGCACCGTGCCAGGGCGTGCCAGCACCCGGCAGCCTGCCCAGCACCCAGCTACGAACACACCTCAGGAGCAGCAGATAAAGAAATCTGACCTCAAGTCTGGAACATTACTCACAGAACATCAGGTTTAAAATGCTGATCATTATCCCCACGGCTTTTAAGGCCTGGGGCCAAAAATTAACTCAAGAAAACGTGTTCTTTATTCCACAGATCTAGAATGGAAAAAAAAAAATCAACTTTGCTAACTATGAAGTTCTCCAAAATTAAGTTGACATTAACCTAGGAAAGCGACAAGAAGTTCCAGCTTCTTCTGTTCATCAACCCCACATCTACAAACTTAAAAGTGTAATCCTTGTGGGGTTTTTTTAATTTCTGTGACATTTTATTGCCATCAGACACACAAACCTTACTTCTTGTCTGGCATCACCCTTAACCTCTTGCTCTGGAGTCACTTGTCTCTCCTGTTTCCAACCCATCCCACGGGTAAATCATCAACCACGACACAGAATACACTCTGCTCCCAATGTTGCAGAGATGACTTCCCGAGAAGAGCTTAGCTCTTACAACCTGCTACTCATAGAACAAAAAAGTAATTGACTTCGAACATCAAAAACAACCCCGCTGGCACAACCTACGCCTCTAGGGGAGGCTGCAAGTTGTCCGCTAAGGCCCAGCAGAGACATTTCCTAAGCGGGACACGCAAATGTCTCCAGGATCTCCCATGACGAGCGACCGGTTCCTTCCCCG
>NW_009715925.1:0-551 GCF_000703405.1 Apaloderma vittatum | reverse complement strand
ACTGTGATCGAGGGAAAGCCACATTATTGCCCCACAGCTCCATTGCTGACTGTACACAGTGGGAAGAAGTACCCTGTGAATGGATGCTTTTGCTATCACAGCATCTCTTGAGCTGCACTGGTTGTGTCACCCAGAAGTTTTATTTGCCAGCTGTGAGATTTTGTTTTCAGCACAGGGTGAAATGACAACACAGGAGGTAAAATCCAGCTTAATCCTCAAGACAGCCTTCAGGGCCACAGTGCTGTCACCACTGTGCAAGGTAAAAAAAAACTAGAATGAGGTGACACCTCAGTTTGCTGAAAAGTATCTGATGTGCCTTTTAGGCAGAATTTTTGCTTTATGCTAAATATCTCAGAGTGATGTGGTAGGTGAGAGTGAAAGAACTGATGTCCTGCCTTCTAAATACATTTCTTGATTAAGTAAGAGTTGCCAAGATCCCCAGAAAAGAGGGAAGTCAGCATTTCCCTTTATTTTTCAGCCATTAATCGAGTAGGAAGACCAAGTTTTCAGCCAAAATAACCCATTATTGCTTCTCTCAAACTAGTGGAGTT
>NW_009715924.1:2612-5128 GCF_000703405.1 Apaloderma vittatum | reverse complement strand
GAAACGAATAGGATGGCTTCACTGGTCAACTCTTTACATTCACGAACAAAGAAGAGGAACTTCCATCCTTCCACCATCCGACCTTGCGCTGCGGCAGCCTCCACCACCTCCCCGGAGCTGTCAGTCCAACCTTCGCCTCTTTACCTGGAGGCTTCTTCCTTGAGCTCCTTGTTTTTCCTCACTTCTTCTGCGTGTTTGTCCTGCGAGAGGAGGGGGGTAAGGGAGCAGGGAGGGGTGGGGGACACACACACACACACGCGCGCGTTAGCTCGGCGGGCTTTGGGGGTTGACGAGCAGCTTCGGAGGGGTTCGAAGGCACGAGGGCGTTCACGAGGTTCATCCCCTGAAGGGACACCACCGATGGGGTCAACAGCGTCCTCTCCTCCCCTGGGGTGTTTTAAGGACTGTGGAGGCACTCAGGGACAGATTGTCCTTGCCCTCTAGCTAGGAGGTAGACGTCAACCAGACGGGATGGACCGGGAGCCCCAAGGAGATGGGGTTAGCTCGGATTGTCCTTCATTATCTCGTGCTCTCTGCCTCTGACCCAAGGCTAGCTGAGGCGTTTGGAGAAGGGCACTGGGCGAGATCCTTGCAGAAGGGATGTTTTGGAGGGAGCTGGAGGTGGTGAGGGTGGGACCTTCCGTGCTGAGGTTGGGAACAGACCTGCTTCAGGGAGAGAGAAGAGGTCTGCACAGGCTGGCAGGGCGGAAACATCTCCTAGCGTGGCAGCACGGACCCTTCCAGCTCCACCAGGGAGCTGATGGCTCCATGGCCTCTGGGGAAGGGACCAGGGGAAGATCGGGAAGAATGGCAAGTGGTAGGTCAAGGCCATCATGGTGGGACACGGTGAAAGCAAAAGCTTTGCACGCCACTGGATGAGATCTGGGTCCCAGTTCTCCACCCTCCAACTGCTCACAAGCCTATGGATGTGCCAGGTTTGATGAGTCCCCAGGTAGGATGCCTAAACCCAGGTGGGGTGTTACATTTGGGTGTGGTGGGAAGGGAAGAGAGAGTCCCCACTTTGGTGGTGTCCCCAGGGGCTAATGCCACCCCAAGAGCCATGCAGGGTACCCAAGTGTCCCATGACACCCTCCTGGACCGGTGTCCCACCACATCCCCCCACCGTCTTGACGGGGCTCTCACCTTCTCCTGCAAGCGCTCCAGCATGGCCGCTAAATGGGCCTCGCGGTTCTCCTTGTTGGACTCCATCTTCTGCGCCAGCTTCAATTTGGCCATTTTGATGAAGTTGTTGTTCTCCTCGATGGCCTTCTGGATGACCTCCCGCTCGTGCTCCCGCTTCTCTGCCAGGTGCTTCAGCAGTTCTGCCTCTTGGTACTGCACAAGCGAAGAGGACGCGATGGCCATGGGGGCCACGGGTTCCCTCCTGGCCAAAACCACCCTCTCCAAACTCAGCAACAATGCCCAAGGATGGGTCTACCTTGCTGAGTGAGCACCAAGAGTGCAAGGTTGCTTGTCCCCATGCTGCACTGCTGCGCACGAGCCACCAGGCCTACCTTCCTCCTTTCCTCAGCCGCCTCCAGCTTCTTCTGGATCTCCTCCAGGGATGGGTCACGTCGCCGGGGCAGGGAAGCGTTGAACTCAGGGATGCCATCGAATGATGGGGGCTTCAGGATGACCTCGAAGGACTGCCCTGAGGTGCGCTTGTTGAGCTCGATGACTTCCATGTCGGAGATGACGCACCAGGTGAGGTCTACCGTGTCTGCTGGGAGAGGGACATGGGCTGACCGTTGGCACGGCTGCATCCTGATCATTTAGGGAAACCATCCTGGGGTCCCATGCTTGAAGACCCCTCAGTGGGTCATCACCTTCACCCTTGCAGGCTGAGAGAGTCGGGGCTGTTCAGCCAGGAGAAGAGAAGGCTCTGGGGAGACCTTA
Organism: Apaloderma vittatum; assembly: GCF_000703405.1. NCBI lineage: Eukaryota > Metazoa > Chordata > Aves > Trogoniformes > Trogonidae > Apaloderma > Apaloderma vittatum. The sequence continues at coordinate 3,232 of NW_009715924.1, read as the reverse complement.
TAGCAGCCTTCCAGTGCCTGAAGGGGCTACAGGAAAGCTGGGGAGGGGCTGGTCACAAGGATTTGTAGCAACAGGATGAGGGGCAATGGTTTTAAACTAGAGCAGGGTAGATTTAGATTAGGTGGTAGAAAAAAGTTCTTTACTATGAGAGTGATGAGGCACTGGCACAGGTGGCCCAGAGAGATGATGGAGGCTTCTTCCCTGGCTGGGGTGGGCAGAGGTCTGAGCAACCTGATCTAGTTGAAGATGTCCCTGCTCACTGCAGAGGGGTTGGACTACATGATCTTTGAAGATCCCTTCCAACCCAACTCATTCTATGATTCTGTGATTCTATGATCCTATGACTCTATCTCCAGGGGTTTCACTCAAATCCCCACACCCTGAAGGTGGTTCAACCCCAGCGTTGTGGACAGAATTCAGCCTTGCTTTGACGACTGGGACCACAAAGACTTTTTCCAGCTGCAGATCTCCCCCCGCAGCTGGCCAGAAGGACCCCCCCAAGGGCTGGGCACCCCCTTCCCTCGCCACCGTCGCCTCTGACATGAATCACCCCGAATCACTTGCTGCCGGCTGCCTAAAAATATCAAGCCCACGCCCGGCGCTTCGTGCAGCGGAGCCGC
>NW_009715924.1:0-2521 GCF_000703405.1 Apaloderma vittatum | reverse complement strand
CCTCTCTTGGCTGGGGGGTGCCCCTGAAGAGGCAAAGGGGTGTGTGGGGAGTGTCTGCAGTCCCCACCCTTCACACACACCCCAACCATGGGTGAGCAGCAGGGTCCTACCTTCATACGTGTACGCTGGCTTGTTCAGGGGATCCGAGAGGAAACAGGAGCAAAAGAGGGAGACGAGAGGTAGCTCCTTCATCTTCTCTTTGTAAGCTGAGGAGAGATGGTGGGTTTGGGGGTCAGAGAGGTGGGGGGGTCCTGCCAGGTGTCCCAGGGAAGGGCTGGGATGGGGATGGGCATCCAAATTTGCCCAGGTGTTGCAAGCAGAGTGATCTGAGTTGGGGGGGAAACAAGGTGTGCAAAGGGGAAACTGAGGCACGCAAAGGTGGGATGCTTTACCAAGCATCCTAGGGCAGGGGTTGCCCGGAGCACAAACTACGGGTGTCCCAGCAGGAGGTAGGTGTCAGGGTTGGGTACATGGGGCTGGTCACGCCGTGCTGTCCCCCCTCCCCACACGCGGCCCCGTGATGGTGCCGTACCAGCCAGAGTCATGGCGTGGAGATCCTTGGGCGTCTGTAGCAAGAGTGTTCCTGGGGGAGGAAAGAGCCAGGGTCAGTGCAAGGTGTCCCAGGGGCTGGGGACACCATCACGTAGGGCTGGTACAGACTGGTGCAGTGTGATGGGCACGGACTGGTGAGGTGGCACACACTGGTGTGATGAGATAGATACGGACTGGTGAGATGGGTGCACACTGGTCTGGTACGAAGGCCATGTACCAGTGTGGTGGGATGGGCACATACTGGTGGGATGGGGACATACTGGTGAGGTGTGATGGGGACATACTGGTGAGATAGGTGCATACTGGTGTTGTCTGATGGGGACATGCTGGTGAGGTGTGATGGGGACATACTGGTGAGGTGAGCTGGTGCAGTTTGAGGGACACACAGCTGAGGTGGGACGTGCTGTTGGGAAGGGGACAGACTGGTGGGACAGGCACAAACTGGTGGGACGGGCACAGACTGGTGGGACAGGCACAGACTGGTGGGATGGGCACACACCAGTGTGAGGGACGCACTGGGAGGGTGGGATGGGCCCTCACACGTGGCGTTACGTGAGCACGAACCGGGATAGTGTGATGCACATGCATGTGGTGGGAGGTGGTGGGTACGTGCTGCTGGGACGGGCACGCCCTGGTGCGGTGGGAAGTGACGGACACACACTGGGATGATGGCAGATGCCGGTGGGATGCGTCTGGTCCTTCCCTGCTCCGAGCTACCCAACGTCTGCAGGACCCACACGTGTGCACACGCGTGCCAGGAGCAACACGCCTCACACTCAGCCTCTGCTGTGATCCAAGCCCATCCCTGTTGTCCCACCTCCTCATGTCTAGAGAGCATCAGTTCTCAGCTCGCCCTTTGCCAGTCCACGAGCACCAGGACCCTGCTCCTGCATCCCACCACGACCCTCTCTGGGGTCTCTGTGGGTGTGGGCCAAGTGTGGGGACATCCCCAGGACACCCCTCCCCAATCTGTGGGTGAGCACAGGACCTGCCATGAGGTGGCAACGCCCAGAAACTCATTAAAACCCCAATAACCCCCGGGCTCTCCCCCTTTTCTGGCGTTTCTGGGGCATGTAAACGGGGTGTCGGTGGCATCGGAGGGGTTTCCCACTGGAAATGTCCTTCCTGAACATGCCAAAGCAGCGGCTGAGTTGTTTTTTGGGATTATTCACGGCTTTTATTTCTAAAGGAGGAGGGGGAAAATATCCCCCTTTAAAATAGGGACTCTTCAATCCTTCCAGCCCCTGGGGAAGGGGTGATTCCTACCCTCACGGCCATCCCGGGGTGGTCAGGACACTGCCAGCTCCTACAGCCACAACACACCCCAATCTGACTGGACCTGGAGAGGGGGGTCCTGAGAAATCCCAACCCCTTGACCCCATCCTGCAGGGTTCTGACGAGTGGATCGTGCAATAACCCACCCACAGCTGCCAGGGGTTGAAGGAGCAGGGGAGGAACAGGAGCAAAATTTGTGAGAGCCTTCCCCAGAGATGCTCCCCATTTTTTAAGTGACCTCCTAGAGCCAGGGCTGGTTGGGTTTGGGGGTTACCCAGGGGTGTAACCCCTCACTCAGGGCTTTTCCCCTCGCCTGGCTGAAGGGTTTTGCCCTAAGACGGCTGTTGCCACGCGCGGTGCCAAGGCAGGGTGGGGATGCTCTGGTGGCTCGTGTGCCCACACGGGGCTGTGCCTGGAGCTCCAGCTGGAAGCTCTCTGCGTTTGCCTTCCTCATATCTCCTCATTCCTTCTTTATCTTTCCCCCCCCCAAAATCCTCATTTCCCCTGCCGTTGGAGGGGGGCAGGGGGTAGCACCTGCATGAATTTCACGCTACAAAAACCATTCGTGCCCCGGCTGGAGGTTAAAATGCAGATTTTGCCCGTCAGACCCAAAATGGGGAAGAGGATGGGGTCCATCCCCAGGGATGCTGCCTGCTGGGGAAAGGGAGGGGGGGAAGAGGGTGGTGGGCTGCCA
>NW_009715923.1:44042-44280 GCF_000703405.1 Apaloderma vittatum | reverse complement strand
CCACGGGGCTTTTACTGCGGTGACATCTCGGGTCCCTGGGGCACGCGCTGCTCCTGGTACGCTTCACGGGGCGTCCTGCAAAACGTGCGCTTTGCGTGTATTTTTTTCTGCTCACTGCGACCGATTTCCTTCCCATTCGAAGGAGCCCCTCCAGGCTGCCGCACGGTTGGTCCAGGATGCATTTCACTGTGCTTTCAGCTGCAGAGCTGTTGCTCCAGTCCTAGATGTGACTGGTGAG
>NW_009715923.1:42274-43645 GCF_000703405.1 Apaloderma vittatum | reverse complement strand
CTCCTGCCCGGGCACCGCCTCGCCCCGGGGAACCCCGGCCCTCTCCTCGCCACCATCCCAATTGCCGGGCACGAGTCTGCACAGCAGCGAGCACGGCCGGTGAAATCAGCTGAGAAGTCCCCGTTTTTTCCATCAGGGACTTCCACAGAGAATCCCTGGGTGCTCTGCACCCTCTGAGGCTGTGAACTCCCCTTTTTGCAGGACCCGGAGCCACCCGAGCCAAACGCCGAGAGGCTCCTCGTGCACCCCATGAACGGGAAAGGAATTGCTCCTGGTCTCTGGGCTGGCTCCTGAGCGCTCTGCTCGAGATGCTCCAGAGCAAGCAGTGGCCGGGACGGAAAGCCAGTGCTGAGCAGTGTGAAGTCCCTCATTCCAGCTGCGCATCCGACGCTTTTCCCGCATCCCATCACGCGAGCACGGTCCACGTACCTCCCATGGAAACTCCTGGAGAAGGACGTCCCACCAAGAACGCCAACGTTGGGGGAAAAAAAGCTTCATTTGCAAAGAAAATATTTGACAATTTACAGAAACTTACACCTTAGTTTATATACATTATGTGTATTTTATACACAGGTACTGTCTTCAATAAAGACGTCGAAGCACAAAACAGCACCAGTGGTGTCACCCCGCAGCTCTGACACCTCTTACTGGGGAGAGGGGAGGAAACACGGCCTGCGGGGGAAGGACGATGCTGAGTGGTGACAGTGGGTGGCAGGGAGAGCACAACCACTTACCTGGGTGAGCAAGGGAGCAGGGGAAGCCTCCGCTGAAGGGAATCCTTCCCTCAAAAGGAGCCCTGGACGTGAGAGCCGAGCTGGCTTCCCCAGACGTTGTCTCCATGGAGCGAGGGGCTTGGCGGGGAGAAGTGTTATACATCAGTTTGCTGCTTGCCACGTTTCTGCAGCTGGAGTCCGGCGGAAAGTTGGGCAGCAGAGCCAAGACACGTAGGTAGGAGCGCGCCCGGCACCGCCGGAGAGGAAGGCTGGCATGCGGGGAGGCAGCAGCGGTGGCTTCCGTGCCCATCACCTCGGACACAAAGGCACTTGTCTACAAGCGAAGCACCTCCTCAGCCAGCCTAGGAACCGATACGCACCACATTTCCAAGCTCCTCTGGGCTGCTTCCAGGCATTTTCCACTTCAGTTCAGGGGAAGAGGCACCAGAGAGGGTGGGACACCATCCGAGAGAAGCTTCACAGAGAAGGAGCTCTACCACAGCCTCGGCAACCTGCGCTGCGATACTTCATTAACGAGAACTTAGAGTTACGGAATGATTTGGGTTGGGAGGGACCTCAAAGATCATCCAGTTCCAGCCCCCCTGCCCTGGCAGGGACATCTCCCACTCGATCAGGCTGCTCAAGGCTCCACCCGGCC
>NW_009715923.1:30773-42166 GCF_000703405.1 Apaloderma vittatum | reverse complement strand
TCTTCCAGCTTCCAACTTGTTGCTAGAGAGGCAGTCTCTGCTCTCCAGCTCCAGGTCTCCAAGACAAGCATCAAGATGAGCTCATTGACCCCGTCCAGGGCAGAAATCGCTCCGTTCTGCTTTCCCCCCGCCAGGGAGGGAACCCGACAGCGATGCCACGGGGCTTCCACGGGGAGCAGCAGCTCTTCCTCCGCCTCCTCCCACCCGCAGCCGTAGTCGGGAGCAAATCGCAGACCCTGCCGGTGGGGGACAAAGAATGCAAACTCCGTCCATCGGGTTTTTTTATGCGTTATTTATGCTTGCCCCTGAGTCTTGCTGTCCGGGCTGTATTCTAAAGCAATTCTGTTAATGATTTGCTTAATGTTCTCACTACACGCAGCTGTCCCGATTCATTCTTCTCAGAGGAACATGTCCTCCCTAATCCATTTTAAAGGAAATAAACCACAAAGACTAGTTAAGTGCCCCTAAGGCTTCGCGAGTCCAACATGTGAAGGCTAGAAAGGAGGAGAACATATTGAAAAAGAAATAGCAGGCCATTTTTCATGCAGTTATTTTACAAACTGCACGGCTCCTGTGAATAGCGAGGCCGTAGCCAAAGCCGGGTGCCCCCAAGAAATATTTATCTCCCAATAACTGCAATACTTGGCAAGTGAGATCACTCGCTACGGATGGGGGAAAGGCCACGGAGCCAAGAATGCTTCAGCCAGGGTGGACCCTGCTGCGGTCAGACCGGGCGCTCCAGCGCGGTGCCCAGACACGTCTCACCCCGCAGGTGACCAGGGCTCGGCTCGGTGACCACCATCACCTCTGCCTGGAGATGGAGGTCACCGCCCAGATGTCGGCACAGGACTCGTCCCGTTAGGCTTCACTACCCTCTTTAAAGAAAAAAACACACTCTGGAAAAAAACCCAACCAAACCACCAAACAACCCAATGCGACCAAGCGGCGACACAAAAGAGCAATTAGCGCTTCACCGTCTTCCTCAGCTCGAGCGCATCGTATAGCTTTAGGTCTCCCCAGTGGAGGGGAGGTAACGGGAGAGAGTTGCTCAAGAAGCCAAAAGAAACAATAGCGTCCCGGCTCTTCTGTTAGTCACCAGAAATCGAGTTATGACTAGACTCAGCAGGGCTCAGAGAAAAGAAAAAGTGGTGACTTCATGCTGGATCAGACTCTTGAAATACAAATGGTTTTTTGCTAGAGACTCCATCACCACTTATTAGAGTGTTTTAGGTAGGAGGGTGCCAAAAGCAAAGGGGTGTGAGGGGGAGGAAGGATAAAAACCACATCTAAAAGCAGGACGGTTGCTATTAAAACAGAAAAAAAAAATCTAAAAATTCCTGTTTGAATATTTTATTCTTAAACATGACAAACTTCTTCAGAGTGTTTTCACAAGTACTTGTGTCTGCTCTACGTGGCTCTCAGTGAAGCCTGTAGAAATGTGTTCTGCTTTGCAAAATATTAATTAAAAAGACCCAAAAAAAAAAAAAACCAAAACCAAAACCAAACCCCACCAAAACAACAACAAAAAAAAGAACCACCCCAACAAAACACAACTTGCTGTAACAGCAGCAGTACTTTAAGGCAGCCCCCGTTGGGGCAAGGTACACCCTGGGGTAATGGCAGGAGCTGAAAGGAGCGGAGGCGCTGGGACCGGTAATCGGCATTTTCCTTTGGGACTGGTTTGGGGTGATTTCTGGAATGTGGAGGCCGTTTCCTACCGGCTAAGCCTGCTCTATGAAGTCCTGGTCTTCCTCTCGCACTGACTGCTTCGGCAGCTCTAGGGAGAGGCGCTTCGCCGCCGCCTTCGCTCGCTCTCCTGAGGACGAATGGAAACACCACCAACCCCGTCTTGTTCACCTCCCCTCGCGCCCCACAGCCGTTCCAGTTGCAACTGGGAAGGCAGAAAACCAGAACCCCCCCTCGTTTCTTTTTCCTGTTTCTCGCTCTCGTTAGCGTGCAGAAGGAGGAGTGCCCAGGTAGGACAATTTGGACATTTACGGTCTGTCTTCTCCTGCTCCCGCCTGGGATGCTCTTGCTAGTGCAACATGAAAGCAGAGACCCACACCACTCTCGACAAGCCTCGTGTGAAGATCACAGAGCAGAGTATCAGTGCAGTAATACTTGAAATACTGAGACAAGGCAGACGCCACGGCCCTCCTTCCTCACAACGCTTTTTCAACTAGCTTTTTTTTTTTTTTTTTTTTTTTTTAAAGTGTGATCCAAGTCTCCATGCAAGTCACAGAAGGCAATCGCGCTTCCTGCATTCACATATAGGAATAAATAGCTCTGGATCAGTTTTCTTTATGGCCGGATTACAGAACCCCCTGAAATACTGATACGCTTATGAACAGCAGCACTGTGCAGTTCCGCGAGTCTCCTTGGACCGGGTGCCAAGTTCATCTTAGGATGCCGGCGCATCTCCGAGGCGTATGGCCCCAAAGAAAGTTGTGTGCTTGCTCATGTTGATGGAGATGTCGGCATGGACCATCTTCACAGCGATCTTCTGCCTGGCCTTGAGGAGGCAGACCCCGGCTGTGTAGCAGGTATTGAAGTTGGTCTTGCCGGTCTCAATACTCCGAGTGCATTGCAGAAAGGGCTTCTCGTCCACCACCACCTCATAGCTGGCAAAATCTGTGAAGTTTATGTAGTATACCTGATGTGAAGCAGGAAGAAGAAAGGTATTAGGGAGCGTATGTGCGCCCGGGGAACAAGTCCGCGCTCCTTTCGGCGTGTACAGAGACACTCCCTCCGCGAACGATCCCTTCCCGGGACGCCTGCGCTCACGAGAGGTTGGCTTGTTCCCGGCAGGAGGAACCCCAAGCCAACCCCACGCGAGGAAGCTCCGATTCCACTTGACGTGAACACAAGCATGCAAGCGCCCGCCAATCCACGTGTCTACGGCTGAGCTATGCCTCCTCGCTTTAGACCCTGCTTATTACAGGAAAAATTACAAACCTGTGCCGGCCTCATTACAAGAACGCGTGGGCGACCCTCTCTGCTACGAGCAGCTTTTCATCCGACAGACAGACAGAAATAGTTTAACTCAAGTCCTCTTGCACTTACCTTGCCAGTCCTGCTCTCTGGGTCCCATGAGCCTCCTTTAGTGCTGGCATCAAAAATGCCCTAAGGTGTACTGGGAGTTGCCTTCCTTGCAATTGGGCTCGAGGTGCTTTCAAAGGCATAAGCTCTCCCAACCTCCAGGGAAGTGAATGACCTTACAGGGTTTGCACTGACTTAACTCTTCGAGCTCACGCCTGAGTCCCCGTGACTTCGCTACTCGTTACTCAACCATCTCCCAGGCGCTGATTCTGAAGAACTGCCTGAGGAAGACTCACCCAAGGAGAAGACAGTCCCAGGGAGCGGGACAGAAGACACTTGGCCAGTTCGGGTGCATCTGCTAGTTCTTCTTAGCCTACACCCTGCGACCACAGAAGCTACACAGGACTGAGTCCCCTTTCCCTTGATGGACCACAAAGGACCGAGGCTTCAGAGGCTCAACTTTGTGGCCCGAAATTAGCACGGAGCGCTCAGGAAGCAATTATGCTTTGACCCACACGGAGTTATTTTTCCTGTCCTCACCCAAACCAAGCAGCTAACCAGGAAGAACACCTAACGTGGCCTCCACAGCCCACGTCATCCGACTTGGTACGGTCCCTGTGGGGCCAACTAAATAGGATCACAGAATCAAGAGGATCTTCAGAGGTCCCTTCCAGCCCCTACCACTCTGTGATCCCGTGCTGCTGTGTATCGCGGGACCGTTTAGGTTGGACAAGACCTTTAAGATCACTGAGTCCAACCGCTGACCTAGTGAACAGAGGCAAATCGTGAGCGGGAGGCAGTACGAGAAGCCTGGAGCAAGGTGGAAGTTGCTTAGCTGTGGCTGTCACACAGAAACCCGCTTGTTAGCTAAAACCTGCCCCAGAACGTGGCCGGTTTTCCAGGGGCAGGTGGGTGGACACCCTGCACGCTCTGGAAGCCCACCTCCTGCCTCTTGAACAGGGAGAGGAAACGATGCCTCAATCAGCTGTATCACGATACAGCAATTTATTGCCTTGCTCAGCCCTTTTTAACAGAAGCGGGTCCGTACGTCCATCCTCGGTACCAACTAACGCAGCAGCCGAGCGGCTGCTGGCGCGTCGCCTCGGCCTGAAGCTACACGAAGAATGTGGAGGCAAAAAAAGGAGTTACCAGGGCTGGAGTTTGGCCAAGCCACGCGGGGCCGGCAGTCCTACACTTACAGAATGAGCTCACGGGTTGTCGGGGGTTTGGTTTGACAGAGCCTGGCACCCCTCGCTCTGCAGGGAGGGGGCGAACGACTACACGGAGGGGTAACATCTCGGTCGGGCGCCCGCGTTTTGGGAACTAATCCCTGGCAGCCGGTGCGACAGGCGATTCGGGGAACGCTCCCGTCCTCCTCCGACCCACACACATCTCCTGGAGCACGAAGCGGTTAAAAATACATACAGGTTTCTTGGCATCGGGTAGATGTCTGGAGCCCTCTCGTGGTTCATGCAAAGGCTTCCAGCGGAACACAAGAATAGGAGTTAGGCCTAGGACCGTACTCACTTCTACCTGACTATAGATGAAGTATGTGCCGTCCACCAGTACCTCCAGCTCCCCGCTGCGGGCATGCAGCTTAAACACCTTGGGGTTCATAGTGATGCGAGACCAGTCATTGAGGACTCCACCTGAAAGATCTCAGTATGAGAAAACGGCAGTCACTCAGTACCCGTCAGGATGAAAAGCGCAGGAGCACAGAAATACAGTGACATTGCAAGGGTTCCTACGGCAACGGCTGGCGCCGGCTCAAGCGGAGAAGTCAAGGAACTCAGTGAGAAAATCCCAGAATTAAAAGGACTGCGGGGCGTTAGTTGGGACTCCTCTCTATGGCTCTAACTGCGCTGTTGCTGCTGGCGGACGCCCCTTTCGCTCAGCGCACAGCACAACTCATCGCCATCTCTACTGGTCCTCGTCAGGTTTTTCCCAGGTTTTCTTAACCCACTCGAGGGGCCAGAGGCCGACTTTTCACGCTGCCTCTGTATGTTCAGCCACAGATCCCAAAGGACTTATAACAGCGCTTCTGAATTCGGGCGCCTCCTGAGGAGCATCTGCTCGTGGCCCTTGTAAAAGCTTTGTTCCTGGTGACTTCCCTGGCACCACGGAAGGACTCCGTAGGTTCCAATTACTCCAAGAAAGACCCTCAACCGACATCACCCAGCTGTTAAACCTCTTCCTCTACTTCCCATCTCATTTAGTCCCCTCCCCACCCACCCAGCTATCCACTGACGCTTCAACAGACACTACGCTGAAGACCACGTCAACTGTAAAAGCTTTGTTCCTGGTGACTTCCCTGGCACCACGGAAGGACTCCGTAGGTTCCAATTACTCCAAGAAAGACCCTCAACCGACATCACCCAGCTGTTAAACCTCTTCCTCTACTTCCCATCTCATTTAGTCCCCTCCCCACCCACCCAGCTATCCACTGACGCTTCAACAGACAGTACGCTGAAGACCACGTCAACAGCCACGTCCTTGAGGACCACAGCAAGGCTGGTGACTCCTGTCCTGAAGGGAGTGGGACTGGATGTGGCCAATTTGCCTGCCCCCACCCCCCAGTGCTGCTGGGCTGGAGGATGTTCTCAGCAGAAGTGTCCTCATACAGCTTCACCCTAGAAGAAAACTAGTCCTTGCAGCAAAGGAGACAATGGTATTGTGGAAAAAATCACATGCAACTACAGGGCTACACCAGTGCAACTTAGGGTTACGCAATGGATTTTAATTCTGGTGTTCCTTGACTTCAACATTCTTGACTTTGTAAGTAGCAGCCTTTTAACAAACGCTTCGTCATGACGTTTCCTTGGTTTTCGAAAGCCAAAATAACAACAAAGTAGGAAATCGCATCACGTCACACTGCGTTAACCCCTAGCTGAGCTCCTCAACACCTTCAGGGATTCATGGATCCACCACCCAGACCCTCTGGCATCGGAATAACCCACAACGTGAGCAGACCCCTGCTCTCTGGATGGGCTGACAGGAGGACACCCACGAGCCCAGAGCGGAGCTGGTTCTCTGTGGGTGCCTCGGTGTTATCAAACCCGACTCCTTTTCCTCCCAGCTCCCATCATCTGCTCCCAGCTCCCCCCCCCAGCCACGAGCCAGCCGCCCCGCGTTTTTCCCTCGGCTGGACAGCGCGGATGGCTCGCGGCGTCGCTTTGTTCCCGAGCAGCGGGGAAGGACGCTCGCGGGGCAGCTCCCACTCGTGCAGGGAGCAGCGTACGCTCTGTGAGCTTCCAGGCTTCCCAGGAACAAGAGGGAGAATTACTTCTTGAGCGCAAGCAGAACAGCGTCTTCTCCCTCACGTTGCTCTTGGGAAGGGCCAGTTGCCTTTTCATCCCCCTGCCCCGACGTCAGCCATGAGAAATCTCAGCTCCCACGGCTCCGCGGGGGAAAAAAAAGAGAAATCTCTTGTCCTCCCCACCTCTGTGCCCTCCCCTGCCACAGATTCCTGGGAAAACTGGAGGAAAACCAGCACAGGCTAACGGGGCTGAGGCAGGAGAAGGACAGACCAAGGGCTTAAAATGGGGAAGAGGAGGGAAACTGGTGGTGCAACAGCACGTTGGACGACACGTATCTGGGGGTGAAGGAGAAGGGATGTTTGGCGGGACAGAATTTTGGGGATGTACAGGATAGGGATAACTGGGAGATAAACAACCTGGGGAAAGGGGATGGAGACTTGACAGGAGGCACCTCTAAGGGGGTCTGGGCAGGAGAATCAGACTGTTTCCAACATCAGGGACAATGAGGGACCCAGGGGACGGGCTCGGGTGCAGATACGTGGCTACGGGCGCGGGACGGGCTCTTTTCAGTAAGTGCTGCTATCGTGAGATCCTTACCATTCTTCACTTGGATCGCCGAGCCTTGCCCTTGGAGGTGGACCACAGCGGGCTGCAAACGAGATCACGGGGATTTAAAATTAACGGGAAACACCGCGCCGCGTTACGGTCACCTCATAACCCCCCTCCCCAGCACTGGTGACCAGCACAGAGGCATGATTGCACCCCAAAATAATTAATGCTTTTCATAAATGTAAAAAAATAAGATCAGATCAGCCGACGACAACACGTTTAAGGGTGGGAGAAGGGGTGGGAAGCCCAAGCCGGATTCACGTGGCTTTCTTTTGAGCAATCAAACGGGTGAGCTCGGGCAGTGCTGCTGTGGTTTAGCACACACAGGAAGGGCTGTTTTGGTGGTTTTTTCCCAGAGCTATACCATCAAACACAGCACTAACAAACATAGCCAGTAACGTTCACAAAAATCCAGCCCTTGACAGACGATCAACCCACCTGGATGTCTCTGGAACCGGCCTTGTCTGTGGCACCTGCAAAACGCAATTTTCACATCACTGAAGAAGAAGCTTGGAAGAGCTGCAGTAAATACTCCTATAAATGAAACTTCTCTTACCCCCTAATAACCACTAAACCCCCATTTTGAACAGTAAAAGGACAGTACCAGCGGTGTGGGGTGTAGCTTAACCTATGTAAAAAAGAGCCACCTGACTTTTTGCTGGTTTATTCCTACATTTCTGCGCTAAACGTCATCAGAACTCCCCGCCGCCGTCACTCAACCAGTTTCCACTAGAAGGACAAATTGCACAACCCTTTTCCTGACCGGCGGAGGCAAGAAAGCCTCTTGGCAGCCCAGATGACAAGCTGCCCCCTGCAGTAACTCAGGTCATTCATTGCATTCAGGCTACACGCTGAAATTTCTTTTCTCCGAGAGCCAAATCCCTATTAAGGAGGAGATGCTTGTGGGCAGAGCTCTGGAGTGCTAAGGACCTCCTGCTGCTCCCGGGCTCTGCTTCGGCAATTTCTGAGATAGCAACTGAGAAGCCGACCAAGTTTTCCTTTGAGAGCCGTGCAAGCTATAGGGAAATAGTCCTGATTCATCCAAAGATGGCTTTTCTAATATTAAGCTGTTCATACATATAGATATAGACATGGATATAGATATAAAGACACTAATGTCGATTTCCACTAATCCGCATTTTAAAGGGTTATTAAATCCAGGAATTTTGGCAAAAGAATTGGCATGTGACGCTGAGGAGAAACAATACGCTGTGGATAGAAACAAAGAAAAACGAAACCAAGGACTGCAGGAGGAAGAAAAAAAACGTATTTTCATCTGGCCGGGATGGGAGGCAAGCTGCCTTGATTGCTGGGCTAAATCCTGGTCCGGTGCAAAGCCAGGCTTTGGGTCACTTTAATCAGATCTAAGGCAAACACGGAGCCGCCAAAGAGCAACCAAGGCTCTGCAGGTCTCCACAGCGGTGGTGGTGGTGGCACCCCCCGTGTCCCCCCTCTCCCAGCGCGCAGAGGTTCTGAGCAGTTACCTGAGGGACCCTGCAGTCCAGGGGGTCCCTGAGGACCCGGAGGGCCAGGGGGGCCGGGCGGTCCCATGACAGTTGGGCCGGGGATTCTCGGGCTGCCAGGTATGCCGGGGGGACCCTGGGGCCCGGGAGGACCTGGTGGCCCTTGGGGACCGTTGGGTCCTGGCGGACCAGCCTTCTTCCCTGGAAAACAGAAGGTCAAACGTCAGCTTCTCCACATGCTGAGCGCGGGAGGGTCTTCTAACTACAGGAAAGCCCTGGGAACCAGGAGAGCAGAAGACAAGGGGTGGCCGGTCGCACCCCAACAGCAAGGGCAGGATGCTCCTGCTGCCCAGCTGCATGTGGCAACGCGGTGAAAGCAGGAGTATCAAAAGCAGAGAACCGCTCGGCGGTTTCTCCATTTTTTCACAGAAAACAGGTGCAACCTTTTCTACCTGCTGCCTACACATGTGTTCTGTAGGATCCCCACGGCTCGGTCTCCTCTCCGAGGGAGAGAGGTGCCTCCAGAGGGCAGTTCAGAGCTGAGCTTCAGCATCTCTCCATCTGCTGAGCACCGAGGGCCACGGATGCAGGAGGCATCCTCAAAGGGATGGATGCGGGAGGCATCCTCAAAGGGATGGATGCGGGAGGCATCTCTGAGCTGAGGGATGCAGGAGGCACCTCCGAGCTGAGGGATGCAGGAGGCATCTCTGAGCTGAGAGATGCAGGAGGCACGATGCGAGACAGAATTAAACACTTTTTGAAATGACTGCAGCAGTCAGGATACGAGAGAATGGTTATCAGAATGGTTTCTGAGTACATTTATGTAGTTGTTTATCTCCTCAATCTCCATCTCTGACACGGAAGAAAAGTATAAGGAAAAACCTGTCTGTTTGAGTCAGCACAGAAGTGGAAATCTCTAGACAGCCACTGGCCATGAACCAGGACATGTGGAAACCAGCGTCGGGCAACCGCGTGGTTTAGTTTCAATGTGCAGAAAACTAAGTTAAAGCAAGCACGGGCGATGAAAGTCATACTGGTATCCTCCAAACGCAGGGCACAAGCTGAAGGGGACAGCTCGTTCCCAGCAGGATTTCTGCCCAGATTAGGAGCCGCGCCTTCCAATCCGAGCTGGCCACGAGCCCGCCTCCCTCTAACCCAGCAATTCTCCTCCTCAGGAGAAAATTAACACCCTGCATCGAACCCCTTCCTAAAGCAAACTTATTAAATTCTTTTCGCTCGCATCTCCTCCGATCCGGGCCCATCCCGTGCGGCAAGAAGTCAGGAATCCTGCTGCCGGCTCTCCGGGCTTTCCTTCCCAGGAGGGACGCGCGGTGCAGCTGGTTTAACTCATCTGCCTCCAAAATCTGCTCTGCTACCAGCCGGGCTGCTAGTTCAGCGCTACAACAACTGCACATCGTCCCGATGCCGTGCAGGGACACTGATGTTCTGTGTGTGGGACCTCGCTTCTTAAAAAAATGCAAATAAAAAATGAGATGTTCGGGAATGCTCTCGATTCATCTCCTTAACCTCCAGTCACCCCCGTCCCAGCGTGCTGAGTCTCCGTCTTTACCCCCGTGCAAAAGACAGCTCGGAAACTCAACCAGCAAATTTTCCCCAACAATAAGCTCTGACTCTTAAAAAAACCTAAAAATCAGATGTGACAATACCATAAAATTAAGCTGTTTTATACAGAGCCACAGCTGTATATAATACAAGCTTCTCCAGACCTGCTCCGAATACCACAGTCATCATTTGTTATTAGTTGGGCTGATTTAACATGGGTTTGGGGTTTCAGAGTTTTGCTAGGACAAACTTCTCCAACATAAAATTTTATGCTGCTTTGGAGGGTAAGTATAAACTAAGTTTCCAACTGTGGGCTGCCTCAACCTCTCAGCCATAGATGTGGAGTTTGTACCCAAGGATTAAAAACCATCTGAAGTGCTCTGGAAGCAGCTCAGACAGGCAGAGGGAAAGTAAAGTAAAAGTCAAACTTACCCTTTTTCTTGTTTTTAACTGAACTTGGACCTAGAAAGAGAAAAAAACCAGAAAACTCGTGAAATTCTACTGAGACCCAAACCTGCTTTCCCCTCTCCCGAATGAGCAACCTGTGATTAGAAGAAAATTCGCCTGACCCAGCTCTCAGCTGAGAGTAAGAACCCGAATAATTGCGACCCAAGCTGCTTCAAAATAACAATAAATTACTAAAAAATACAAAAGCAAAGAATTAGTATGAACCAGCTTATTGAAGCAATACACACCTCCCCGGCAAGAAGTGAAAATAGTTATAGTGAAGCTGAGAAACCGCACGAGGTTTAAAGCTGAAGGGTGAAACACGTTCCGTCAATTAATTAATCATCGATGGGAACGAACTGCAAAAATCTCCGAACATTCCCTCGGGGTTTATCAGCGAGATCCCTCTAAAAAGTGGTTTAAGCACCACTGAAGATTGAAATCACCTTTAAACTGAGATACCTTCTCATCTGACGCACCGGCGGGTTACGAATATTTTCAGCGAAAATGGGCGGCATAATTGAAAAAAACCCAAAACACGCAACCCCAAACCAAACAACAAAAACCAAAAACGAAAAAACCAACCCAACCCAGCACGGCGAAGGCGTATGTGTCTCTTCAGACCTCGGAGTCACGAGAGTTTATTTCATGTTATATATATCACACCATTAGCGCCATAACCAGAGTGAAAGTACAAATAGCTGCGGCGAGCCAGACACATTGGGGCTGGATGGAACCAATTAGCTTCAAAGATGAATGGGAGGAATGAGAACCACATGCGACGTCAATGTTCGCAGTCCATATTACAACGCGCGCATCTGTTCCAGGCACGGCAGAGAGAGATGTTACGGCCGGGCAAGTGAATCTCCTGACAAAACACAAAAATACTTCTGACACGAAAGAGGGGAGGCGGGGGAAAACCAACCCAAAAACCCCACGACGCAGCATTATTAGCCCTGGGAGCTTCTCAGCGCTGGGGTTTGTGTCTGTTTTGTCTCCCCAGAGGAGGGGGGGG
>NW_009715923.1:24196-30742 GCF_000703405.1 Apaloderma vittatum | reverse complement strand
TCCCAAAGAGGGGGGGGGGGATATTTTATTTGTGGGGGGGAGCCGTAAGGTTCACCCGATACGCCAGAAGACAGAATTTTCCTCGTTTTTGCTCAAAATGGTAAATTCGTCGCCTCTCTATCGATTTAGCCTAAACTGCCCACGAAGCCTCTTGGCAGAGCTCGCGAAGCCGAGCGCCACCGAAACGTCAGAACTGCGTCCCCCTCAGCACGAAAGGTGCTGGGGCACAAGGCTTGAAAACCTCACTCGATGGACGTGGTCCCAACCCCTACGTGCAGGAGGGAAGAAAACCCCGCGATGCCGCCTGCCACCCCTTTTGGGGCCACAGGTAGGCAATAAAGCCTGCCCAATGCCGCAGCAAGCAGCAATTAACTGGCTGTTAATTGATGAAGCAGGGGGCTTGCTGTCTGTTCATTAACACATTGTTACCTGTTAATTAGTGGAGCAAAGCGAGGCAAGCCTACGGCTTTCCTAGAGTCTCCTGCACCGCCAACCCCACCTTGCCATCAGGACGGGCTCTCGGTCTCAACCCTTTTATCCTACCCACATTTATTTAAGATTAGTTTCATGGAGGCCATCAGATGACTCGATTCCAAGGAAGGTCTATGAGAAGACGCTTTTTTCCTGCTCCAAGATGTAGATTAGAGGCGTATGCACTATGATCCTCCGCAGTACCAAAAGACTTGTAACAAACCCCGAGGAATGGGATCCCTACTGCTGCTCCAGAACCCACGCAACCTACCGCCTTTGTGGAGAAGGAAACTAGTTTCACTTTAAGAATTGTCCACTGATCAATGCTGGCTGCCACTGCCCTTGTCTCTGCTTCCAGAGGCTTCACCCCAGTGCGTTCAAGGATTTATTCCAGTCCTGATGGGATCCGAGAGCAACCCTCACCCAGCACCTCTTTGTCTCCCAGACCTAGGCAAGTCCATCCCCTTCTCCATCATCAGAAATTAAATTCACGCTTAAGGTCTTGAACGCTCCTTGAAGGAGCTGTCAGCTCTACTTGACCCTTCCTTTTAGCTTTGCTTTACAGACGAAGACGTCAACACAAACTGCTAATACAGAAGAGGACCGTGGTATCAGAGAGCAGCAACGCTCCGTGCTGGCCTTCCGAAGACCTAGACTTCTCCAAAAGCTTGTTTCCCAAAGCTGTTGGGAAAACAAAAGGGAATGCTAACAGAAAAGGAGGGAATATAAGACCAGCAAGAGCGGTAAACTTTGAGGGAAATGTCACTGCGGGAAACGCCAGCTCTGTATGACAACAAAAGAACGCAGCCCAAAGGAAAGAACCACCTGGAAGCCTTCTGCTCCCAGAGCCCTTCCAGCTGGGCATCTGCACGGGGACAGCTCCAAGCAATGCCAAGCCCAGCAGAAGCACTATGGCCACGGGTTTTAGCGAAGAGCCGGTTCAGATGCAAGCTTCTCGCTTTAAGCTGAAGAAAATGTCTGCAACGAATGAGTTTTTGTTGTGCAAAACCGCAGCTGCGGCCCAGCAAGCAGCAGAAGACATCTAACTGTGCTTCAGGGAGCAGGTTCTAGCCCCAGCTCCTGCAGCCCTCGCATCTGCTGGATTGTTTCCAAGGGCTTCAGAAAAAAAACACAGAAAAGCAGATGGTGATGCAACTCGAGGATATTACACATGACATGTTTTCTCTCATAAAGATTAATAGAGTTTACTTTTTCCCCCCTGATTTTTCTTCCCGCACGCTACACTCTGCTGCGATTTACTATAAATACAAAAATATCAAAAACTTCTTTAGGACATATGCTGATATAAATAGTATATTAAAAAAACCCCGCGTTCACTTATTAGTTGTGTGTGCGGATTAACAAGAAATAGTTTAAATTCCTGCGAAACAGTTCAAACTGTTTTTATAGTCGGGAACAGATCTTTGTAATTACGCTTATTTTATATAAAACCTATAAAAGGTTGGCCATTATAGGAATCCGTCGGACAAAGGACGAGTACCTAGGAAGGCTGCTGAATTTCCTCAGACTCGCCGTTGCCAAGAGCAGAATAAAGTCGACGGGTGCCATTAACACATTTGAGGAGCATCAGAACAAAGACGTCTCCTGATGCCTTCAGGGTGTTCAACCAGCTCTGGAAAGGCAGCAGCCAGTGTGTCCTCCACCAGCTGCGCCAATCCCTTCTCAGCATTCACTGCTGCCCCTCAGGATTATTAAAATATCCCTTTTCTGTTTTCTCACACTAACTTCCTCTGAGATCATCAATCTTCATCCCGAAGCACGGCTCTAGTCTGGGGAACACGTAAGACCAAGCGAGGCAGCTCCGTATCGCCATCACTGCTCTGCCTCCGAGAGAAGGTGGAGATGCTGAGAAGTTGTCCTCCTCCCAGGTTATAGACCAGAAAATCTCGGTCATTAAAGAGATGTTGGCATCTTCCAGAAACACCGCGTGGCTTCTCTCTCACTCATGAAAGAAGCATAAGGTGACCTGAAATCACCAAGTCACTCAAGATGAACACCTGCTTTGGAAGATGAAAACAGAAGTGGGAAGCTCTATGTGACTTACCTAACATGCACATTTCAAAAACCAGATTGTCACTAAAAAAAACCCAAAATGCAGCTTTTCCTTTGAAGTACGAGCTTCTGGCTGTAGCTGGAAGAAGAGTATTAGGTTTAATGATCACTGTTCCCAGTGACCATGGCAATTTGCGTATTCTTCCAAACCTGGTTTACAAAACAGACCACTTGCTAAATGCCAGACAAAGCTCTGCCCAAGGCCACCAGCAACTTCTGGAGAAGACAGAGCTAACGGAATTTGAAATGAGCTCCTGGGCACGAGTTGGGACGCCAGCAGAAGCTGAGCACGACAGCCAGGTGAGCGTCCCAGCGCTCGAGTCCTGCTCACCGTGTTGCCTTTCTCCAGGAAAGCTCTGACCTCCAAGTACCCTCCAGCCGTAGAAGCTTCCACCTCTCCAGGAGGGAAATTCTCCATCGATTGGGGCTTCTTAAAAAGAGAGAGGCAAAGCAGCTACTACGATGTCCCAGCCCCACGCCTGGGAGTTCACCGGCTTCCACAGACATTAGGACCAGAAGGAACCGTTACAATGATCAATCATAAATATTCCTACTCGTTAAGACTCCCTCTGCCTCTATTTGACCAATGCTAAAGGCGGAGGGGGCAGAAAGAAAAGCTCGTGTTACTTGAGGTTTCAAGCGATGAAAAGACCACTCTTTTCTTCAATGTAACTTCTCCTGATGAAATATTCCACTTGAGTCAAACCTCCAAAGCTCAAGTTGTTTCATTTACAGGATGGGTGTAATGATATTTGCTTCGTTCACAGGGGCCTGAGATATGTAAGGCTTCTCAAATATTTTTAAGTGCGGTGTTATTAATGCCAGACCATGGTGGAGCTGGGGAAAGGAGGATGTCAGCTCCCAAACACATGCTTAATCTAGAACATGTGGTTTTGGGGGAGGTTTGGAACCAATATGTTTTCAACATTTTCAGGAAATTTGGTCTATCCAGATGAAAGCTTCTTGGACTTGAAATATCAGTCGGTGATACAAATACTGAAATAAGATTAATTTTTTCCCCTTCCCTGAAAAAGAGAGTGCTTCTTCACCAGCTCCAGAGAAAAAGGCAAGAGATCTTGAAGAGCATCTTAGGTGTTATTCCTCCAGAATATTCAGAAAATATGATAAATTATACATCTAGGAAAATATCCAAGAAGTAAAACACATTGTGCGCTACTCAAAATTTCTGGCGTGCTTTGCCGGAGTGTTTTTTGTGGGGAGTGGGATGAGGAAGGGAGGTCTTCTGCTAAGTGTGGAGGAAAGACGCTGCCTGTAATTACAGGCGCAATATCTGGGTCCAAGTTAGGGATGTGATGTGCCCAGTACAAGGCTGGTAATAATTTCAGTAAATCAGAATATAGGGACTGCATGGCATAAGAGAACGGGGAACTCGCTGTACAAAGCTGGGGAAGGATGAGGCAGTGCTGCTTGATACATGGGTATGTAAGGCAGAGCCCAAGACCCCGTTTCTCCTCGAACACCACTGCTGCTGCTCGTTCTGCTTCCACTTCCATTTTCCTTTAAACTCTTCAAAACCCACGTGTGAACAGAGTCACTCTCAGTTGCCCTTTTCTGGTGCTGTCTTAAATTGAGATGCTCTCTGCCTGCATCCCTCACAACAGCGTTCCCTCCTCGTCCTTTACCCAACGGCACCTTCCTTCCACGTCACGCCCGGAGGACAGCCCACCCAGCCCCTGCTGCACTTAAAATTCTGTGTACAGAAGAAAGACAAGCCCTAACCCCTTTGCCTACTGGTGGCCCTGCCCAGATTCTGGACTTACAGGCTGCTAAGTCCCCAACACTGGCTTTGGAGCCAATTTGCAGCCAACACGTCTGCTGACGCCCCACCCCTGTGCCCAACTGGACGTGCTCAAAGCCAGTCTCCTCCAGCCCCAGAGATCAAGGAGAGTTTGCAGCTCATCTTGTGCCCTTCTGAGGCACTCCTCCGGGCTGCGCTGGCCTTTGGATGCTGTTCTTCATCCTCTCACCGACTCGTCACACGTCTCCAGGTCTCCCCTGACACTTCTGGGATGCTGCACTGCTCGGCCAGAGGGTCTGCAAGAGCTCGTGCACCGACCCCAAAGGCTGAGAATCATCTCCCTTGCCATGAGTTGGGTATGAGACTGCCCTCGCTGCTCCCCTTCTCACAGGACAAGCCTACGCCCACATGTCATCCAGATGATCCGACGCTGCTCCAGGAGCTCAGTAGCCTGCTCCCTCCCTGCTCCTCTGATCCCACACAGCAGAGCCCAGACCGAGCCCATCCGCCTCAGAACAAACAGGGAGAAGTCACAGCTCATCCCTGCCCCACCTCTCGAGTCCCTGGAGCAACACAAGATGCCCCCGAGCCTCAGCCTCTCTTCCTCAGGCAGCTGCAGACGATGTAAGATCTCATCACGTAACAGGTCTTTTTCTGTTGTTGTTGCCAAAGCTTTTTTTTTTTTTTCCTCCTGCTGATACTCAGAGAGGTCTTTGCTTGGTTTGACAATTTAAAAACAGGACTCGACCGTTAGGGAATAACTTGGTCAAGCTCATAAGGATCGCGAGGGCATTTAAATGTGAATTTACAGAGATCCTGGCCAACAGTGACAGCAGGTTTTGATATGCGTTATACTGATCTTCTTTGATCATATTAAAGGGAAAAAATATCTTTAGATGCTGCAGTTCCAGATGATGCGCGAGCAAATGAGACAGACTTAAGAGATCATCAGGCAACGACCTGTGTCAACGGCCCAGGTAAAAGTGCTTTATCGAGCGAACACCCTCACCCCAGCAGGAAAGGAGGGAAGGAGCGGGATGAAGGTAACTGCTCTCCCGCATTAATCAGGTATTGCCTCCCGAAAAAGGATGCTGCAGCTCGTAGGTCATCAGCTGCTGTCTGCAGGGACCTGTGCTGGAGCACGTCGAGACCCTCCAGCCCCGGGAGTTCCCATCATTTCACACGACGTAAAGAACAACCGAGTGGATTCATCTCCTCAGTCCCATCCAGACTTACTTCGGGACCCAAGACAGCCGACTGATACCATGAAGGCTTTTTAAAACCCCACAACATCCAGCCTCCACTGAGTAGGTGCAAGCACACGACAGCGCAAATGTGTGCGACGCACAGAGCCCAAACCCTGCTCCCAATTAACTACAGAGCCACTGTTGCTGGCAGAATAATATTGTGCTGCCTTCTCAAAAACACAAAAAACCAATCCAACATAAATCTCCACCCTTCTTTACTCTGCTCCCACATAATCAGTCCCAGCCAAGTTCCTGGGGTTCACACCAGAACCTGTGGCCGTCGTATTTCATTTTCTGCACTCTCACTGGCTGTGGAAGAAGAAGAAGAAGAAGAAGAAGAAGTGCCTTTTGTTTTCCTTCAGGCGTTTAGGTTGGATTCCAAACGCTGGATCTTTGCGGCAGGGCTGACAAACAACGTTACTATTTCTAATTCGAGTATCTCAAGGCTTCCTGGCCGGCCTCACTTATTTTCTATACACCACTGCACCCTATTGCTTACTCTATCAATCCCACATATTTGAGCGCAGCAATTTAAAGCGTAGTATTACAGCTGTGTTTTTATTTTGTTTGTTTTATTCGGTTGTTGCTTAACACAAAACACTCTGACATTTTAAGTCATATCCCACTAAGATAAACAACTAACATATGTCATGAATTCCAGCAGAAATGATTCCCAAGTGGTGCCGCGGCAAGGTCTGAAGCGAGCGTACGGAAAAGCTCTCTCGACTCCTTCGCCGGATGCTTCGAAGGCGCTCGTCCCCACCGCGGGGATCGAGGGCAGGTGGGAGGAAATCTCCTCGATGCTCTCAGCCCTGCAGAACTCGATGTGTTTTAATTCCTCCCGCCTGTCATTCCGCCTCCTTGGATGGAAAAACCTCCGTGGCGTCCAACATCTCGTCATAAACCCATGAACAGCAGGAGAGCCGTGCCCAGAGATCTCTCTGCGGGCCCAGAAGGGTGCTTGTAGGTGCATGAGAAGGGTCTGAAGGAGACCCA
>NW_009715923.1:23378-24059 GCF_000703405.1 Apaloderma vittatum | reverse complement strand
ATGAACGGGCTTCACCGGATCCTGCCCGCCTTAACGAGGAGCAGTGACGAAGCCAACAATGTTGCTATACATCATGGCCAACAGAGCCCTAATGAAAACATGCGACTGCCGTGCCTCATTCACAACTTTTTCCCCAAAGAGTTTCCCAGCGGTGCCGGTCTTCAGCTTTTCTTACGGCTCGTGCATTTCTTACGGCTCGTGCATCTGGTCTGCGAGAACCGAGCGGGTTTGTAAGCAGCGCCCAGACAGGCCACAACTGAGGACAACTTTACAATTCCCACCACCAGCCCCAGCAGCTTCGGGTTTGGTTCTTCAGTCCTGCCCCGGCCCATGCCGACAGGAAAAAATAAGCTTATTCAGCCCCAGATCTGCAAAAGGCAGGACCTTGAGCCTGGACTACAGCTCGGGAGGGTGTACGTGCTCCAGCTCAGCACCAGTTCCTCAGGTTCGAGCCGAGCTGCGACCAGATGGGCTTGGAGCATGTGCTGAGCAAACTTGTGTCTGCCTGCAAAACACCCCGTGGATGCGGCCAGCGAGCCAGTTTGTTCACAGAAATCAAAGCTCAGCTGCAAATACTTCAGCGAGACAGACAATAGAGCCTCTCTCATGCTGTGGGAAAGAAACCTCCAGCTCCTCGTTGCGTTGGGCGCTCGCAGCGCTCGGTGCATGGCATCCATAGCT
>NW_009715923.1:11685-23351 GCF_000703405.1 Apaloderma vittatum | reverse complement strand
TCCTGCCCGGCTGCAACATCTGTTCTCCTCTCATTAGTCCCGGCCGCGTTTTGTAACAGAAGAAAACTATCTGAGATGCCTGAACTTCAGCCCGTGACCCGAGGCGTTACGAAAAGCCCCGGCTTTCAGAAGTGGAATTCGCACGGAATCACCAGTCACTTCTAATAACGCGGGTCCCTGCTCACGGCGCAGCTCTGCCAGCAGCTTCCGAGCCTCGTGCACGCTTCAGCAGAGCCGGCTGGAGGTGGTGCCCTGAGGAGCCACCAGGACAACCCCGAAATCCACCCAAAAATTGAATCAGCGCAAGCGCCCGCAAACGCAACCAAGGGGAGATTCCGATCAGAGAATCCCTCCTCCGGCCGCCCGGACATCCTCGGCATCTCAAAACCTTCCAGCGAGCCAGCCCGTCGCCTCGTCCCAGCCAGATGGGAGGAACAAACACGCGCCAAAGCAGCTCTAGAGACAGAATAAATCAGCAGCACCTAATCCCGGCTTTATAAAAACTAAGAATAGTGAAGCAGGGTTTCTTTTGGAACAAGCCAGAGGGGCTGGTGAAGAAGACGGGAGGCAATCGGAGGTTGCGGACGGACCAAACAGCTCCTCATCGCAGCCACCACGCCGTTAGGCTGGCGCCTCTCCCAGCCAGGTGATGGCTTTTAACATTCAGCATCCAGTGTGGTCACACCAGAGCTGCAGGAAGAACCCTGCGCTCTGTCGGTTTTCAGACGCCGGTTCTTTCTTGCTTCCTGATGCAAAGACTGCTTGTGGACACCACAGTAGACCTCAAAGTAATTTCAGTATTAAAAAAGAAAATAAAGAATTCAGAGGAGCTTGAATTGCCTTAGTACTATAAACCTAGCTACAACACGTAGGTAAACAAGCTGCAGTCTTAATTTTACTGCAGCAATAACAAGCTCTGACGGCAACATCACAGGCAAGGGATGGAGCTCGGCCACAAAGATCCAAACATCACCTTAGTTCCCCCCCTCCCCGCCCATTTTGGGGGAAATCACTGAGAAATTCTGGGGGAGACCACCAAGTGCGAGCCCTCTGTGGCGACCTTTTCTTGTGGGAGCGTCTCCCGCGCTCCAGCGTCCAGGAAATGTTCTGTATTTCCCGAGCGCTCATCACCATGGTTGCGGAGCACAATAAGGCTCTATCGCCCCTCGGACATCTGCAATTCTGGGAACTTCTGCCGGGGCTTCTTTGGGGAATTGCGTGGGGCCGACACAAAGGCTCCGATTGTTCTGCAGGAGGAGGGACAAACCTGCCCCCCCCAGCGCAGAGGAAGCCGGCAGGAAAAGTCGCTATTGTAATCTGGATATAAAAATAATTGATGATAATAATAATAACAACCAACAAACCAGCCCTATTGCATCACCAGCCTTGCTAGGGTGGGAGAGGAGGGCTGCCATTGGCTACCTGCTAAACCACCCTGGAGCCCACCCAAAGCCCATCCTACGCCCACCCAAAGCTCATCCTAAGCCCATCCAAAGCTCATCCTACACCCACCCAAAGCTCATCCTAAGCCCACCCAAAGCCCATCCTGTGCCCATTCCACGCTCCTCCTATGCCCATCCAAAGCTCATCCTACACCCACCCAAAGCTCATCCTAAGCCCACCTAAAGCCCATCCTATATCCATTCAAAGGTCATCCTAAGTCCATCCTATGCCCACCCAAAGCTGATCCCACGTCCATCCAAAGCTCATCCTAAGCCCATCCAAAGCTAGTCCTAAATCTATCCAAAGCTCATTCTAAACCCACCTAAAGCCCATCCTATATCCATTCAAAGGTCATCCTAAGCCCATCCAAAGCTCATCCTAAGCCCATCCAAAGCTAGTCCTAAATCCATCCAAAGCTCATCCTAAGCCCACCTAAAGCCCATCCTGTATCCATTCAAAGGTCACCCTAAGCCTGTCCTAAGTCCATCCTATGCCCATCCAAAGCCCATCCTAAGCCCATCCAAAGCCCATCCAAAGCCCATCCTAAGCCCATCCTAAGCCCATCAATGAACCCTACCAAAAGCATGAAGCACCGGACCCGCGTAGCCGGTGCATCACTTCCAAAGCTCCAGGTAGAAGCAGGGATCAGGACGAGCTCCTGCTCTCCCGGTATTTAATTTTCATTCCGACAGAAGCCATTTGCTGTGCCGAAACCCACGAGCGCTCATCAGGGCCGTTCCTCGGCGGTGAGGACTGCCAAAGTAGTAGGAACCAAATTGTTGTCAGCTTAAGGACAGCCATCTGCTCAGCCTCTTCCCAGCTGCCATGCTCCAAATCAAAGAATGGATAACAATCTCTCGTGTTTCTCACCAAGCTCAATACAAAAAAATTTAGGAAAGGGGTGAAAAAAAAAAAAAAAGGCAACCACCACCACCCCAAACCAAAAAAAAATAAGCAAAAACCAAATAAACCAGGAAAGCAGCACGGCAGGGATCTAACTGGGAACAGAGATGAAAGTAGGAGAAAAAGAAACTAGTTTGTTGGGGGTTTTTTTAAAAAAAAACCCAATGTTTTTTAAAGAGTCCTATTGACATCTGCTTTGTGAATGCTCTGTCATTATTTATAACCTCAAGAGCACGGAATTGTCTCTGTAGTTACAACCATGCTACTCCCATATTTTGGCTTTGTTAGCAAAGAGCCAGCAGCATTTTTACTGGTGCTCTGGGAATAGAGATCTAACATTTCATACACAGTTTATTTAAAAGTGGACTAATTTAACATTCTTGATGGTTCCTTTTAGCACAACTGTTGCTAATTACCAGCTCCGGAGTGATTTGTTAAACTGGGAGCAAAAGCGGTTCCACAGCAGTGTAAATACAGCAAGAGAAAAAGGAAGGAGGGGAAAAGGGGAGAAATCCAAGAAAACAGACAGTGGTGAGGGTCAGGTCTTAGTGAGCTAAAGCAAATCAAGTGACAGGTGGAGTCGGCAACACAGAGTACAAAGAACACCCTAAAAAAGAACTGTCAAGGGGATAATCCTGGCCCTTAAGAAGCAGGAAAAAAAAATAGTTGCAATTACAAAAATTAAGCACACGCGACCGTAGAACACGGCGAGCGGCTCGGAGCCCGCAAAGGAGGAGCTCTTGAAATGCCGGGGTCATGTCTGGAAGTGGCGAGACCCAGCCGACAGCTTTGCACTACCGCACACAATTTTTCTCGGGGTTTTTTGGAAAGCAGCAAAGAGGCACCGAAGCAGCTTCGGTGCTCGTGGTCACCCACGTCCCAGCCCCGGCCAGCACCGTCCTCGGCGCCACGTGACCAGCTCTGACCTGTCTCAAAACCAGCATTTTTTTTCCCCCCAGCAAAACGCTTGACAGCAAATTTTCCTAAAAGAAAACAAGCTTTTAGGAAAGGAACCACGTTCTCTTTGCCACCGATAAATCCTCAGAGCCATCCCGTCGGTGGTACCAAAATGAGCGAGACTGGAGCAGTGGTGGAAGGAGCCCGAGCAGCCTCCCTCCAGCCACGGCTTCCACGCCGGGATCACTTTGGGCTTTCACCGCACACGCGAAAGGACTTGAAAGTTCATAAAATGAATTCCAGACAAATATTAGTCGAGGCCTCAAGTGGAAAGCACATCTCCTTCCTTCTGGGAATTTATAGTTCATCCACTTTTATCTTCTGGAGGCTCTTTGGAGATCAAAGATTCGATCAACTTTCCCCGTGCAAAACTCAGGGAGAAAACGATGTTATCAGTACCGTGACACGACTTTTTTTTTTTTTTTTAACGATTCATTGCGCTTCTCTAAAAAGCAGAGGTCTGAAACAAACAGCCCAAGTTACCCGAGAAAGCTATTCCTCCCATTTATTGATTTCACGGTTCTCACAAGGTCAATCCCTACCCTGACAGCTCAGGCTTGTTACACGCCGCTCCACCTAATCAAACGGAGATGGCCAAAGGCTTAAGTAACTCCTGGCCAACATAACATGGCTAATGCCACCAGGAAAGCGACCTGTCGCTCTGGCAATTTCCCCCCATCACGCTACGGGGTCCCTAATCTTCCAAAAGACACATCAAGGTGGGGAACTCCCGGAGCCAGGGAGCTGGAGAGGCAAAGGAACGACAGCCGAGAGGTTTGTCAGGCAGCCGGGACAGGCACCGAGCCACGCACACGCCGCTGCTCCCTCCTTTCCTCCCCTACTTTCCCCTTCTTCTCTCTGGATAAAGCTGGAGCTGGGCTCTCCCAGGAGCTCAACACGGGAGGCAGCCCTCGTGTCTCAGCGTGCTTGGACAACCACGAAGGGACAGCCTTGGAAAGAGAATTCCTCCTGCCAGACTTGCGTGGGTTGGACTCGACGATCTTTAAAGGTCTTTTCTCACTAGAAGGGTTCTAGGAAATCAGGCAGGGGTAAGGTACTGAAGGTGAAGTTAGTTTTGACTCTTGGAATTTACTCCTTAAGCTCTCAACAAGTGAGTGGGTTTGGTGCAGTGAAGGCGTCGCAGCGCTTACCTGAAGTTATGCCCCACCTAAGAATTTTGTGCTCCTTGCCAGTCGCCCCCCATCCCTTTCACACACTGCCGTGACCCCTCTGCATGACCACCTTCAAAAACTGAGCTTCCCACCGCCGCATCTCCTGCCAGGCTGCCCCTTGCCCAGCCCCTCAGGCAGAAGCTTTTGATAATTCTGCCCCGTATCTCCCAGACCTTCCCCCCTCACCCTGCAAAGCCATAACCCACCCTGGCAGCCCATCTCCTGCTCTCAGCACCTTCACGGCCATCAAGTGGCCTCCATCTCCCACAGCTTCCCAGATTAACCATGAAAAAGCCTTAAGAAAAGCCCCACTTGGGGCGAGCTGTGATATTCAGTATCTGCACGAGGCACACGTACAACAGATGATGGCACCACCCACCCCGGAGAGGGTGGTGGGAATATCCCCACAGGGCAGGCGCATTGGGGGACACCAAGCCCAAACCCAACTGGAATGCCTCGAACAAGGGGACAAGACGCAAGAGAAGGGCTTCGGCACCCGAGCGCAGCAGAGCAGGACACGCGGAGGACGCGTGACGCACCAGGGGACAGTGACAGCAAAGGGAAGCAGGAGCTGCTGCCCTGCGGAGCCGGAGGACAGAGACCCCCGGCACGCCACGGAGGGCTCAGGCTGTCATCCAGCGACTCCGAGGAAGCCCCACATCCCTGGGGTTTGCATCATCCTCATTTTTATATTTGTCAAATCGCAGATAAATACTTTTGATTTTTGGGTACCTTTCTGCTTTTTTGCTACAAGCTCCGTGCAACTTTGACTTCCCTTCACGTGGGCTTTGAACCCACCTGAGCCCCGCTGCTGCACCACAGAATCCCGTTAAAATCCCGTTACGGTTTCGTGATGCAGGTGTTTAAGCTCTTTGTTAGACTACCAATAGCTACGTGATGATTTTAAGCAGTGACAGGTGTACAGAACAACAAATACAGGTGCACAAGAACAAATCGTAGCCTTAAAGGAGCACAGAGCCTCAGTATTAGAGAAGAAGAGTCAAGGCCGATATCACTGAGCAGCATTAATCTGCACTAGACCCACAGTTGCAGAAATCAGAACTACTGGAATTCCTCATCTGGAAGGCAATCAAAATCAGACAGAAACTATTATGAGCCACAGATGGCAATTTTTTTTTTTCTCCCCTCCCCTCCCTATACAGAATTCTGTATATAACCACAATCTGAAAAAAACCCAAACCAACAACCCAGTCAGCCTTTTGCGTGTCTGCGGCGACGAACGACGCGGGACTCACCGTCCGGCCCCTCGCTGCCTTTACTCCTTTTATTCCGACGGACGCGTCTACCTTCTTCTCCAACGTGCAGCTTTTCTTCGGGGTGAAAGAAGTTCAGCAAGGCCAGCTGGAAGGAGAAGGACAAGTTTAAGCATCTTTGGCAAGGACGATTTAGCTGAACGGGGGGATGAGAGCGTCAACGCCAAAGCCTTTCCGTCGGGGACAGCTCGGCTGAGCCGAGGAGGAGAACCAAGGGGGACGTGAGGTGGGATGCTCAGCTCTTCCCACAAGGAGCTGGTCCCTTTGGAAGCGGTCTAGGACTTGGAAAAACTCAACCCGAAGGGTTTGGGTAGGGAGGAGCATCCCCCGGGCGCGGGGGGCTGCAGAGACAGCGCCAGGGGAGATCCATAGCTGGAAGTAATCAAACGCCGATGCGATCGTTTCTAATTACTCTCTGCAAAACTTGCTCAATCCGGGAGCTCTTTCACCAGCATTACTCACTGCCAGTAAGTTTTTCCTCTCTCAAGCTCTCTTCTGCAAGCCTCATTAGCTACACGGCGATTCAAAGGTCTTCAGGGACCTTTAAATCCAATTCAGTGTGCCACATAAATTAACACTTTAAACCTAGAGCGAGTACATCTTTATAACGCGATTTTTGCCAAGAGGCAAACATTTTATGTAGTGACCTCTTATTCATGAAAAAATACTAATCGCATTAAAAACTCTTTGACACTTATGAAGTCAACATCCCTACCCAGAAACTGGGATTCCGGTTGAGAAACCTCACCAGCCCTCCCAGCGACCCCGGGGTGCGGCGTCTCATCACCAGCGGCGTTTTCCCCAGCTACTTCCACTCCCTAAAGCAAGGAATTTCACAAAAGATTAATTTTGGCCAAACACCTTTTTATAAATATTTTTTCATTTTAAGCCACCTATCGAAATCAAGTTGAAACACTGCACAAGTAATTGAGGGAACAAATTGCAGTATAATTCAGGTTAGAACTTCAATGAAATCCTCAGCGCAGCTTTGGAACGCTGTTATTACTTGGCTCTTGTTGGAGCTTTCCAAAACTAAATAAAAGCACAACCTTAACTGTGTCCAAACTTTGCCTTTCCCTGCTGTTCCAGTTTTCACACAGCCTCCACAATTCTGAAAAAGCCGCAGCGTAACGTTAAGGTCGCCCTGTGCCATCTCCTTCTGTGCATCTGGGCGCCGACGCAGAGAATAGTGATAAATGCACAAAATACACAAACAAATAGGATTTCTTTTTCGGCCAGGTACAAGCTGGATCCTCCCACCCCCGCTGTGAAGCAGAAGAATTACTATCGGGCTTGGAATAATTCAGAGAAGAGAAAACCATAAGGATTTGGAAAGGTTGAAGCGGTCCGATGCCTCATTTTGATTGATGGGTTTTGTCGTTTTCAGTGAAACAATCAAAAATTTCCTCAGAGACTCGAAAGCTTTTCATGATCTGAGCAAAACTGTTTTGGTTTAGTCTCAGAGGGGGAAACACAAGAGATTGACACAGTATGTGTATTTTCCTGGACGGTTAATCAAAGTAGCCTTTCCGTTCACACAACTCCCGTAACGGAGCTCTAAGCACGCTTTGGTCAGCATGAATAGCAATGGGAAACCTTCGCTGGAAAAAGGAAGAAAAATAAAAAAAATTTTTAAAAGGGAGTAAAACACAGCCCCAAATTCAGGCTACCCAAGCAGATCACCCACGAACACACACCCAACCTCCCACCAGAGCAGGCTGCTGCAGACTCCGTCCAACCTGGCCCTGGGCACTTCCCAGGGATGGGGCTTCCACAATTTCTCTGGGCAACGTGTTCTATTGTCTCACCAACCTCATAATCAAGTTTTTTCCTCATGTCCAGCCCCACACAGATAAAGAATAATAATAAAAATAGCTGTGACTACCCCAACTATGAGCACACACCGCTCCAGCAGCAAAGCAGAGCTCAGGGGCTCAAAGAGACCCATGTTGGGATGAAGTGAGCTGCTCAGCACCGTTCTCCAGAGCTCAGGGGTTGAAAGAGGTCCCCCACAGGATGGAAGCAGCTGCTCAGGATTGCTCTCCAGAGCTCAGGGGCAGGGCAAAGGGTGGCCAAGCTGGGTGCAGAGCACAGCCGAGCCCCTCTTGGCCGCCAGCTCCCCACAGTGATGAAGGAGAAGCTTCTCAGGGGCTGGAGCAGCTCTGCTACGAGGACAGGCTGCAGGAGCTGGCACTGTTCAGTCTGGAAAAGAGAAGACTTCAGGGGGACCTAAGAGCTGCCTTCCAGTACCTGAAGGGAACCTACAGGAAGGCTGGGGAGGGACTTTTTACAAGAGTGTGCAGCAACAGGACAAGGGGCAATGGGTTTAAGTTGAAGGAGAATAGATTTAGATTGGACCTTAGGAAGAAATTCTTCAGTATGAGGGCGGCAAGACTTTGGAATAAATTGCCCAGAGACGTTGTGGCTGCCCCCTCCCTGGAGGTGTTCAAGGCCAGGTTGGACGGGGCCCTGAGCAGCCTGATCTAGTGGAGAGGTGGCCCTGCCCGTGACAGGGAGGTTGGACTGGATGATCTCTAAGGTCCCTTCCAGCCTAGGCCAGTCTATGATTCTATGATCCTCCCGAGGGGCTCCTTGTTCCAGGGGCTGCAGGTGCGCAAGGTCAGAAGAGCGAGCGATGCTTTTTATGCTCCCCACTTGCAGCTCTTGGCCTCCAGCTTTTGGTCTGGATGCGCATGTCGCCGTGCCTTGAATCAAACTCATCTACTCGCCGTTATTCGGTGTGGCTGCAACGAGGGGGAGGATTTGCAGAGCAGAACAAGCAGATATTTGCCACCTGTCTAGCAAGACGTGATGCAGCCACACAGACAGACGAGGAAGGAGAAACAACCTGCTTATTACTGCCCTGGTCCAGCCTCTCACTGAAACTCCTCATCCTCAACGTCACGGAGAACTGATTCTCTCGGTGCTTGGAGAGCGAGAGTGAGCCAAGAGAGGAAGAATCCCAGGGGAAACCATACCTCAGAATAACCTGGGAGACAATGGTAAAGGCACGTGTCACCAGGAGGTATCGGTTCTACTTTGGTTTTTCTCATCAGAAGAAAGAAAAACAAGGGCAGGCATGCAAACGGGCTGATTTTCTCTGTGCAGAAGCCGCTCCAGAACTAAGATGCACAGTGGGAACCCCCAAAATAACACGGCCGGTGGTCACACAGAAACTCATCTGGCCTGTAAGGACGGATGTTCCACACTCTACAGAAGTAACGATTAAGATATAGGGAGAGATAGGGATATAGTCCGCTAGATAGTCTGATAGATAGATAGACAGACAGACAGACCAATAGATATTTCTTTTAAGGTACCATAAAACAGGAAGTTTTCTTCAGGCTGTGAAACCCAAACACACCAGACTTAGGACAGGTTGTACAAACCACAAGCAATCACAAAACCAGTGCCAGGATGCCCAGGTAACCGTTAAGGTTTGCGTATTTAACTGCATCCCTCTGCAAACATCTCAAATCACGCACATCCCTCAGGAACATATTATAGGAATGAAGATCCGCCAGACACCGTGAAGGAACGTACTCCTAACAGTCAAACAGCTTGAAAATGAGAGATGTGGAAAAATATAACCCGACCTAAGCAATCATTCACAGAAGGGCTATTCTTTCCCTTAGGCAAAGCCGAGTTGGTAGGAAGAACTGGTGTCTTCCTCCTGACTAACGGCAGAATTGGGAAGAGCAGGCAAGCACTCAGGTGCAGGAGCTCTTTTCAGTGAAAAGCGCGTTCTTGCAGAGCCTCTCGAAGCGTATTTATCAGGGGCAAAACCCCCAAAGAATTCCCCGCACACTGCATTACAAAGTTGGCTTCCAATCAATCCTGGGGAAAGCCAGACCAGCTTTAGAGCTAATCAATAAAGCCCACGCTCTCCTGCAGCACAATGTCTTAAAGCACCAGAGGAAAAAAAAGAAAAAAAAAAAAAGGCATGAAATAATCCCCTTGCATTACTGTTTAACGGTATTGTTAAAGCCAAACTCCCCCATCATTTTCAATTTTGGAGATCATTAGTGCGAGAAGACCAATAGGCAGACTAAGCATTCTTAGCAAGCAAGACTGTTGTTTTTCTGGTGCTCTGAAGCTCAGCCGTCGGAGGTTGCGGTTCAGAGCAGCAGCTACTTGAATATCAACCCCATTGTCCTCCATCAGAAATTCGCCTCTGGTAACACGTGGTGAAAAAAAAAAATAAATTTAAGAAGATTATTTTCAAACGGACTAGAAAGAAGCTTGGGGAGTAGCTTTGCTTTACTGTAAAACCCCGAACCATTCGACATATTTTGAGTCTTGCTTTTGTCATCATTACTTCTTCCTCATAAAAAGGCAAGAAGCAAAAGAGTAAACAATTCCCATTTCAACATGGCCAAAATTTATACGCGATGGCTCGTCTCACAGCCCCGAATGCCAAACCCTTGCAACGTGATACACACCGTGAGCCAGGGATCACGGCGGAGGGAGTAGGGACCACACCTTCCTTAAGTCAGAATTCTCAAAACTCATCTTGCTCTCCCAAACCTGGAGTTTTCAGCCTGGCTCGGCTGCGAGCATCCCCTCCATGGCCACAGCCCACCCTCTGCAAACCCACCCACTGTGTGAAAAGCTCCAGTAGGGACCTTTCCCTAGGACTCTTCTTGTCCCTATTGCTCTCCCGGTCATCCTCACTGATCCTTTTTGACCCGACGGCGATCTTCAAAGGCTTTTTCCACCCAAAGCTATGAGACAAAGCAATTCTTTAACCTAGAGAATAAAAGCAGAACCTGTACTCATGAGGAGATTCATAACGAGTGACCATCAGGGAACCGAGTGAGGATTTGGCTGCTGGGAAGCAGAAACAACGACCTTGGTCTCACAGATGGAGGTGGACCAGGTAGAGCAGGGGCACGGCCAGCGGGCAGG
This sequence comes from Apaloderma vittatum, assembly GCF_000703405.1. NCBI lineage: Eukaryota > Metazoa > Chordata > Aves > Trogoniformes > Trogonidae > Apaloderma > Apaloderma vittatum. The sequence goes on along the minus strand of NW_009715923.1, from coordinate 12,694 downwards.
AACACCCGGCTCGCTAAATCTCAACGTGCCACCACCCCTGTTAAGAAGCAGATCTGAGACGCCTTCGATCTTTTCTGTGCTTGGGTTGAAAAGCCTTTGCAAAGAGAACTGCGCAATCCCAGTTTTTCAGAAGGCCAGTGAGTCACGCTCCCGGGTCTTCGAGGCACTGCGGTAACAGAAAATCATTAGAGAACAATAAAAGAGGAGGGAGCATATTTTCCTAAGTTTTTATTGGCATTTTGACTTCGTTACCCAGGAAAGCCACTGTATTTTTCGGCCCAGCACATTAAATCAGTTTGCCAGTTACCGGTTCAAGCCTCGCGACAAAGCGACAAACACAGGATTAATTGCCATCAGCGGGTCGGACGCAGCTATCCTTTGGAATCAAAATGCAACACACCCAGTACTTGTTATTTCTACCTCTGAGCCCTTCCTACTCCTCCAGCTGTCAGCTGTTCTTTATGAAGGATCAGAGCAGCTTCAGCTCTGCTCTTTCCGTGCATTTCTGCGTTAATCACAGACCACGCACATGAAAAGGAGATTTCAGAGCAACAGCGTGCTTGAGGTCCTCCAGGCTGGAGCCCAGCCATCGCAGCCCGCTGCACAGCAGCAAGAAGTCTGTTCTCTATGGCCAGTGGCCCACCGAAACGATGCTCCTAAATTAGAAACACCTAAATAGCTACGTTTGACACCAAACCAGCACCGGCTCAAGTCTAGAAGACTGCGATCTGGTTGATGAGGTTGGTTGCCCAACTGCTCGGTCTGATGACACCCTTCTGAGGAGCCACTGAAGTCTGGAGGTGGCGGCTCCTGTGAGAACGTTGGATGGAGTCGTGACGCCGCTGCACCGGCATGACCTCGGCTGAGATTCCCAACCCATCGCACCTGCCGGCACTGCAAAGAAAAAGCGAAAAACACAACCCAGATGTGAGGGAGAACGAGGTCGGAGTTGAGTCGAACACAATATATGAAGACACCTGTAGTAAATTTTTTTACTGGTAGCAAGAGG
>NW_009715923.1:5340-11654 GCF_000703405.1 Apaloderma vittatum | reverse complement strand
TCCTGCTGCAAGGTTCCCTGTCTGGTCACAGCAGACCTGTGGGATCCGAGCTGAAAAGTATCAATGTCAGCGCTAGGTGAGGACCTTAAATCAGATCCTTTTGTCTCCCAAGGAAATCAAATTTAGCTGCGAACCAGCACCAGACAGAGATCTGCTGTCTATTAGCAGGAATTCTCAGTTTTTCACATTTTAATTAGCCCTAGTAGTCTTTTTCAGTCTCGTTTCCAGCCAGCTGGGCTATGTCCCTTCCATACGGAGGTCACGGTTTCTTCTCCTGCATACCAACAGCAACTCTTGTCTTATTTTAGCATTTATGTCACCAAAGCCTTCGTGCACTCTGAAAAGCACCGTGCATGCTTGCTTTGGAGGGAAAGCCGGTAAGATATTAGCTGAATTTTCCCCTTTTTGCCTGTTTCTCCATCTGTGCCTTTGCTCGTGCTTTCTCACGACCTGGATCTTCTCCAGAACATCCAGGACAGCATGAGGTCAATAGCACATTCCTCCTCGAAGCCATAATACCTCCTAATAAAAACCTCCCGAAACCAGGCGCTGCTCCAGCCAAGAGCTCCAGGGCTCTGCTGCTCTACTTCGGTGCCCTGTGAAATGAAGAACCGGGCTCTCTCCAGCCTGCAAATGCTCACCTTCAGCCACCCATGGGTCTCCTCCTTAGGAGCAAGTTTCCTTCACCCATGTTTGAAACATTTTTGAGACTATCTGGCATGTTCCGTTAGTCATGACTGAAATCACACCTGGCTTCCACAACCACTATATTACATGAACCATAACCAGATGGAGAGATCATTTCCAGAAGAGTGGCTGCTGGGCCACTCTCCACCGAGTGTGCTTCTCCTTCTAGCCAACGCCTCCAGCTTGTACCACACTTCTGGATGTTTCACAGAACCACAGAACAGTTCAGGTTGGAAAAGACCCTTGGGATCATCGAGTCCAACCATTGACCCTACACTACAAGGTCACCCCTAAACCATCTCACCCAACACCACATCTGAGCGACACTTGAACACATCCAGGGATGGTGACTCAACCCCCTCCCTAGGCAGTCTGTTCCAGGGTCTGACCACTCTTTCCATGAAGAATTTCTTCCTAATGTCCAGCCTAAACCTGCCCTGTTGTAACTTGCAACATTCCCCCTGGTTCTGTCCCTGATTATCTGTGAGAAGAGACCAGCACCAACCTCTCTACAATGTCCTGGCAAGTAGTTGTAGAGCATGATGAGATCCCCCCTCAGCCGCCTCTTCGTCAAACTGAACAGACCCAGCTCCCTCAATCGCTCCTCATAAGGTCTGTTCTCCAGGTCTTTCTTACAAAACAGAAGCACCGAAGTCCCAATATCTGAGAAGAAAGGCTTCTGGAGTGGTCATCTCTTTTTTGAGCCCATCTCCAAAGCAGACGTACACTCCAGGTGACAAAGCCACCTCTTCTTGCAAGACCGAGCAGCAGAAGAGACAGAACCAGATCCTGCTCTGGAGCTTTCCATTGAGAATACGGCTGTAGTGCCTGAATTTCTCACGAATTTTAGTTCTCTGGTACCGATCCTTTCATCTTGCAAAGTTCTATGTAAAACCCATCGCTCGAGGTGGGACTAGGTGCATCTACGAGCGGGTCTGGATCCACTCACTGAGGTGATTCCCACAGTAGAAAGCTACAGGAGAACATTTGTCAGACACTGGAACTGATGAACAACTGATGAACTCAACCCTGCCCTTGCAATCAGACATCCATTCCTAGCCTTTTTTTTGGGAAATCTGCAGGAAAACTTCATCATTCTGAAATCTTTTCGCTGCTCAGAAAGATAAAGGTTTCAAAACCCCGTTTTCCTTGCTCCAGAACAAACCAAGGACTTCCTGTGAGAGCGCATTCTTCCTTTCAGCACAAGAGTTTTAATATCCTATTTTCTAAAACTGGATGTTAAAATTGGCCTTCAGCTATGATTAATTTTTATGACATTTTACTGGAAGGAGAAAACCGGAAGGGAAGGAAACAGGAGGAGGGAAACAAGTTGTCCAAACCAACGAGTATTGCCATTAAAAGAAAACCAAGCCCACTGCAAATGTAACACCAGCAAAACAACGCATCCGATGTAAGGATAAAAAGCCCATTACAGTGCCTGGGAAATAATCCCAAATTATTATTCACGCCTTTAAAATAAGTTCACAGCCTCGGATCTGAATTGCTTTTATAAGGACATCTGCTCCGAAAGCGAAGGTTTTAATGCCCATTCCCAAACCTGCGAGAATGTGGGAGATGGCAGTTTAATTCCAGAAAATTAACCCGTTCAAAATAAATCACGTCCAAAATAAATCACATTGTCTAATTAATCAGATCCACCACAACACATTTTAGGGCACGGCAATGCAAACAAGTTGCTGCAAGTCCACGGTGCCAAAAATTTAAATTATGCAAGAGGTGGCGCTTAGGAACGCCGGGAAAATTCAGAGTGCAGCCGGAGGGATACAGAGCCATCGGCTGGAAAAAGCGTTGCCTTCCTTTTGGCGCTGAGCACTGTGGGGAATTTGAATTTTTCCATCAGAAACCATCTCCCACCGTTGATCCCAAGTCCCGGCAGTGTGTGCATCCCCAGCCACGCTCCAAGGCTGAGCTTTGGGGCTACCAAACCACCCGGCCCCGCGCGCTGCTGCAGGGAGCAGATGGATTCCTGATTGGAAAAATATTCCCCGTTTGCTCTCCCCACCCGGCAGCAGCACGACTGATTTCACCGAAACAAAACTGCATCAAACCACCCCAACCCTCCCAGCAGCCGGCACCGGACCAGCAAGCGCGGTTTGAAGCTGAGCGAAGGAATTGTGTTATGTTTTTTTCCAGCAAACCGCCCTCGATTACGCCCCTCGGTCTCCGGCTGGGGGGCGAGAGATGCGGCAGCACCAGGCAAGAAAGGGGGTGGCGGGCTTTGTGCAAGCCAAGCCTTTCTGCTCCGGACTTTGAAGATGCTGCGCGCGGCAGCGGTCGGCGCAGCGAGGGTCCTCACGGTGTCACAGCATCCAGATGTTGCCAGCCCCTGCGCTGGGCCAGCTGTTGCGCAGCTGCTGCAGGTCGGGCTGCGGGAGGAGAGCGCCCGCCGGCTCGCTCGCGGGGTCCTCGCTTTCCAGCGCAGAAGGAAAACGCTTTTGCACAGTCCCGCTTGTCTGTCAAGAGGAGTTGAAGGATTTAAAGCGTTATTTTATGCGGGTGGATGTTGTTTGTGCTGCTGCAGTAGCTGCTTTCTCCGTCACATCGGCGCTGCAAACCAAAAGACGGACTTTCCAGAAGTTGCACAAGCAGTTCTGTCCATGCCCAGTTCCCAAAACGAGGAGCGAGCTGGCTTGTAAGATTTGCAAGCTGGTTCTACAAGCCCTTCCTAAATCCCTCTGCTTACTCCCCATCATTTCAAGCTCAACACTGTGTTGCCCATGCACAAGGGGATTCCCAACCCGCTCCTCTGAACCTGACCCTACTGACTTGCCCAGAAAAATCTCACCTTGCCACTCTTTTTTTGGTTTACAGTCATTCATTTTATCGTTACCCTCTACTTTTCACCCAGCAAAACGCATCTGTGGAGATGCAGGTTCCTCATCCCATTGACACCAGGAGAATTCCTCGGCTACTGGAGCTGGCCGGCAGCTTTCTGCCCGGTTTTTGGGACTGAGGAACAAGGCAACAGGTCCAGCAGCGGATGATGGGGAATTCGGTGCTGTATCACCAGCCTGGGCCCCCTGCATACTCGTGCTTAACGGGAAACGCTGTGAAAGTGGAGAAAAATGAGGAAAAAAACAACCCAGCCCTGCAGCCGGCGAGGATTTTCCTCCTTTTCTTGGTGAGACCAACAGCTACATGGCTTGGGGGCTCAGTATAAGGGAAAAATAAATAAATACTGTTTACAGACAGAATTTTGCAACTTCTCTAAATGTCACCCCAGGTCATACTTTACCCACGGTGGGGCCACGAAACCTGAGAAAACTCCAAATCTCGTGAAGCCCCACACGTGCGCCGTGGGGCTGCGAGTCCAGACGAGGACAAGCAGCAAAGAAGGACCCACAAACCTTCCAAAGGCTTAAAACCGAAGGAGGAGGATGGAAACTGTTTAACTTTTGCCAGGAAAAAGTATCAAATATATCCTCACTGGGCTTCTCAGGCAGTTGGGTTGGGGTTCGTTTGTTGTTGGTTGGGTTTTTTTGTTTGTTTGTTTTTTTCCTAAAGCTGAAACTGGCTTTCTAAATCACTCTAGACAAACAAACAAATACGACATTGCATTGATTTAATATCCAAACAAAAATGATTCCACTGGCCAGGTTTTGCTACAAATTCAGTGCACTGAAACCTTGATTTTTCCTGTAGCAAATCTGCTAAGAGCTGGTCCTCGATGCAGCCAGGCCAGGTCAAGGGCAGGATCTGGCTAAAATCCCGTTCCTGAGGAGCAAAACCCTCCTTGGGGTCACACGGGGGCTCTTGGGCTCGTCCCAGCACCACGAGGTTTTATTCCTCCTGGGATCAGCCAAACTGGGAAAGGCTTCCAAAGGAAAAGGATATTTTACCGTCATCTTAAACGAACGAAAAGCAGAGGAGACGAGATGCTGCCAGGAACTACAAAGGGTGACTGTAAACACACGAGCAGATAAAGCAGATGGATGTTTTAAACAAGCACACGTGGGCTACGTCCCCGTGCCCGAGGGGAACGAGTTCACGGCAGCCAGCAAGCTCAGTTTGCGTGCATGTTTCAATTTACGAGCACTAAAAAGCCGTGTATTTAAAAGCCGTGTAGCTGTGATGCTCAGGGACCGTGGACCTGGAAGCGCTGGGTTAACAGCTGGACTTGATCTTCAAGGTCTTTCCCAACCTAAGCGGTTCTACGATTACCCTGAAAAGGCCCACAGATAAAATCCAGGACAACAGAAACATTTAATACTGCAATGAGAAAAAAAAACCCACCCAAAACAAACCCAGAGAATAAATGACTGAGGAAGCCTCATGGAGAGAAGGATGCTGGAAATCCTGATGCAGAGACTGAAAGGGAAAAAGAGTTTTGGTGGGTTTATCATGGCAGAGATCTGAGGCTCCACGGGCAGAAGGAGAGGGAGATGCAAAGAACAGAAACTACCAGTAAAGTGGATTATTTCGGAATTACACCGATGTTTAGGTGATGGTATTTTGGAAGCAGCAGCTCACAGCATTTGCACCTCTTCAGAGGGTCGCTCCTGCTCCCCCAGCACCATCCACAGCTCAGCAGCTGCATTTTGAAATTTTAATTCAATTTTAACTTTAATTTTTCAAAGTTTTAATAAAAAAAAATTAAAACTGCTGCATAATTGATAAGGCTCAGGGCACTGCCTGGTTCCTCACCCTCAGCTGCTTCTCTCGGATCCGTGATACCCGTGGTGCAGAAGCAGCACCAGGCAAGGGAAATATTTAACTGGAGCGGGGTTAAGCTTTTTAAAATATAACCCTGCTTCTTCCTGCCCTGACCTCTCGCTGTGTTGGCACTCGGCGGGTCGACAATCGATGCCTCGCTCAGCCCAGAGTCGACTTGAACCCCCTCTCTTGGGAGCAACCTACGGGTGTCCTACGGAAGAACAAACCCAGCGAGGAGTCGATGGGGGCTTTAAGGAAATGTCTTGATGCCAAGGTGTCAGAGTAACCCCAAAAATATGAAAAAGCTTAAAAAAAAACCCCAAATCACCCCATGTGCTGTGCCAAACCCAGGCTGAGCTCACTTCTGGTCTCTCCAGCAGCAAGATGAGATGCAGCAGCCTCCAAAAAAACACCCGAGACAAGCTCGGGGAGGCAGGAGGAGACCGTATCGCTTCAGATCAGAGGTGAACACAAAAAACTTGGACTGGTTCCTCAGCTAGACTCCCAAAAGGGCACGTTCACCACTTGCTTCACGCTTGCAGCTTGGCCCAAACTGGGAACACTCTACCGGTACGGCGATACCGGGGGGCGACCCTGGAACACAGGCGTGATCTCCGTCACGAAAATTTGGAAAAAACGAATGATCGACCTCCCCTGTTCCCAGATGCTCACATATATCACTCGGCAGGGAGAGCAGGGAGGCGGACAACTTTATGCGGCGGGGTCAGCATTCAAAAGGAGGAGAAGCCCAAACCCTCTTTCAACTGTGAGAGACGAGCAAAAGGAGGAAGAACGTCTGAGAGGGATGAAATCCATGCAGCACCCCAGAAGCACGAAACGCTGCCCCCGAAAGGCGCTAACAAAACCAGGACACCTTGACCGAACGTGCAAAAACCGCCTGAATTCGCTGTCTTCTGGGCTGCTGTCAGTTTTGTGGGAGAGAGACAGAGAGG
>NW_009715923.1:2920-5318 GCF_000703405.1 Apaloderma vittatum | reverse complement strand
TATCCCCGCCAGCGTGTCCCAACACCTGCCCCTTCGCTCCTGGCTCCAGCTCCTCACCCACGCCCCGCGAGCGGCTCTTTGTCAGGCACCCCAGTGCTGACACATCCCGTTCGGGGGAATCATGAAAAATGCAAAGCAACAACAACAAAAAAAACCAAACCAAAACAACCCCAAAAAAGGCTGGGCTGTGCGCGTTTCTGTGGATTAGCCGCTCTCGCCCTGCTAGCCAGGAGCAGAACGCGTCCCGGGCGCTTTTCGGCATGATGCCCTTCCCCAGCAGAAGCCGGCGATGGTTCAGAGCACCACAACAAACAGCCGTTGTCCCGGTGGGCCCGAAGAAGTATCTTCTACGTAACGGCGTCAGAAAATCAGCAAAAAACCCAACCCCACGCGCTTCACACCCAAGCCCTGCGCCTCCGCTGTGTGCCGTCAGCTCATCGTGTTCCCCCAAACCCTCCAACTGCAAGTTTTTAGAAACAAACCCGAAACACAATTAGGGAGTTGTAGGCGTTAAACCTCACGTCTTCACTAATTCCACAACTTCCCTTTTCTTAACAACCGATTACGGAGCGTAAAGCGCCCTGCACGGCCCATTGCACTGAAAAGCAAACCCAAAGAAAAGGAGAAGTGAAATGCTCCATTCCTTCCCCCTGAGCCGCAGCTCGGGCACGATAAATCCCTCCCGAAACAGCAAAAAGGGCTCTGTGAGCAGGCACCGTCGCAGTGAGCAAAGATGCTCCTTCTTTCCACTTCACCCTAAGCCAACTTGAGCAAAATTAATTCTTATTTTCCATGGAGCAAAGGCTCAGTAGCTCCATTGCCCAACGTCTGAAGGGGTGGCTTCCTCCTCACAAATCAGCGAAAAAGAAAAGAAAAGAGAAAAAGACTTAAACAAGACACAAAACATGAGCTTTTATATAGCTTGGGGTCATCTTTGTCTTTCTTCTGGTAGCGGGACAATGCTCATCTCAAGTGCTTTGGGTGGCCGGGGCATGCACAGATAAAACAGAGAGGGAAGGAGATGTTTTATTATAATGAACATAAAAATAAAAACTCAAAAGATTCATACTGGGAGGAAAAAAAAACCCACCAAACACCAGCCTAAGCTCACACCAACGGAAGCGCGGGGCCCCAGTCCCTCTTTGCAATCCCCAGCACAGCAATTTGGGGGTGAGAAGGAACTAGTAGTCGCGTTTAACCAATTTTAATTAACACCCACCCCTGGGCTGCCAGGCGGGCTGCTCGCTCGCTTTTCAGCCCAGATGAGGGAGCTTCGAGGATCGTTTCAAAACGAAAACACACACCCGGGGTCCAGAAGCATTTCGCCAGCTTGAAGTCATATGTTGCCTTAAGAGACTTTACAACATAATCTGGAGAAAGAACAGCACATAAACACGGTGCCTACATAAGCAAAGAGCCTTGGGTACAAAAAGGGAAAAAAAAAATAAAGAAGAAAGGTTACCAAATACTCTGGCAGGGTTTAAAAGAGATTCCGTATCAGCTGACAATCCTTGCAGATTAACACAGATAACGCACCGATACTTGAACTTTTAAAGATTTATTTTGCAAAGAGTGAGAAGCAACCATTGGATGGAAGGAGGAGTTGGATCTAAAAATAAAAATCCTTAAAAGGAGAGAGAACAAACCAACATGGAAAACTACCTGCTGCAGAGTGACAGAAAATTAAAAATGAATTTAAAAAAACCACATTATAAAACCTAGTTTGTGCATGACCTGCCCAAGAAAACCCAACTTCCAGCACTGTTCCTTGAGGCACCAATGCACGATAGGGTTTTTTTCTTCTGTTTTTTTCACTTGCTTTTAGTTCAGCTGCTCTCAGCTTTTCACATCGTTGACCCAGGCAACTCCCTGCCTGGCAACTCAGCATCACAGAGGACCCGAGGAGTCACACCAACACGCCACCCTCTACCTTTTTTCACTTTTTTTATTTTTCTGACTACCACAACTTTCTGCCAGGCAGACCCCAGGGGTTCTCCGAGCCATAAATCACGGCAGCCCTGACCCTGGGGAACACGTACTCACCCATTCGTCTCTGCAGCAGCTCACATGGACAACTCAGAGCCTTGGTCCCAGACGGTACAAATTAGTTCTAACTATGCAAATCATAGCCATAAAAAAAAATTAATATTCAAGACAATAGAAGAGAATCCAAACCTTACCAAGAAACCATTTTCTCGCAACATAACTTTTTTGTCTAAAGCTTGCTCCATAAATCAAGAGCAGAAGCAGCCCGGGTTTGACAACTTCATTTGAGGACGAACACGCCGAAGCCTCTTTTAGTGAGGAGAGGGGGAAAAAAAAAAAAGAAAAAAGAAAAATTAAAAGAGGACGATTTTTCCAGAATGACCTTAGGCGCTCTGCAGCAGGAGGAGGAGGT
>NW_009715923.1:0-2889 GCF_000703405.1 Apaloderma vittatum | reverse complement strand
GCACCCGGCCGCAGTTCCACTTCCTGCTGCAAGTGGAAGCCGGGCTCCTCCTCGGGCTGCTCCGGCAGTTTGGGACTCCTCTTTTTCATTAAATCACTTGTTTTGCGTCGAGAGCTTTCCGTAAATTTAATTTGAGCTAATCACTTCCTTGCCAAAGGAGAAAAACAAATCAAAGGTTTATTTTAACGCTATCGAATTCAATGTCTGTAAATTTAATTTCTATCTGGGCTTTTGTTTAAACATTTTACAGCGTTAATTACAACAAGCAACGCAAATTAGTCTTCCAGTGTAAGAAAAGGCCTGTTATAACGCAGATAATAAACAGCTTTGAACCGTAAGCTCATTAAGATGCTGTTGAGTGTGGGCTCTGACTCACAGGTTAAGATCAAAACCTTCATCCCAAAACCAGGACGAGGATGTTGGCGGCACCGAGGAGCTGCGAGTGCTGACGCAGAACGTCGCGTTCTTTCCAAAGGAAGGTCCTGGAGCAAGCAGAGGGTCTGAAACCAAAGACACGGAAACCAAAAACCTCCACGTCTGGACTCGGGACTCCAGCGAAGCTCGTTTAGACAGGTAGCACGAAGTGCTGCTCGCTCCTTTTTCTTACCCACAACTTTCCAAGCCTGGGGCAAACAAATCATATCTTGAGTCGAATAATGGACATCCTCCAAGCCATGCTGCCCAACCTCCTTTCTTAGGTCTGTAGGGGAAGACAGCTCAATTGTTAAATATATTAATTTCTTGCAGTATCTGCAGCACAAGCTCAGCAACTTTCTGCTCTTCCACGTGGATGCAATAACGTTTGCAAGAAGCAGAGATCCGAAATCATCCTGTCTTCATGAGACCTGGGAGAGAGCTCGGCAGACCTGGAGCCGAGCAGCCAAGTTCTCCTTGACGGGCTCCAGGCTGGCGGCAGGATACGCAGGATTTTGAGGACATCTGGTTGATCCTCCCCTCCGCGATCCAAAAAGCCTGAGAAAGATGACGGTTGCCTGCCAACACGCTTACATGCCTGATAACACTGTTGTCACGGAGCCAGAGAAGACTTAGCCCTTCCAACGAGGAGCAGGTGACGCGCTAGTATGAAACACGGTGGGGCTGACCGGCCCTCGAAATCAAAAGCTGTATTTGCAGCTAAAAAGGGAAAACCTCGATCCCATCCCCCCAGGTACAGAACATAATCACCACACGCAAGGAAGAGGAAGGAGCTGAGGCTTTGGAGGGACAAAGAAAATGAGGCCGGACCCAAAGAAAAGGCAACGTTGAAGACATTGGGTCCTTTGGGGGCCAGGCAAAGAGTCTGGAGAAGGTCGGGATGGTTCAACCCCGGGGAGAGCGGAGAGGCGAGATGCCTCCAGCTCACAGTTCTGGAAAGACAAGGCTCGTTTATTCTTCCTGGAAAAGCATGGGCAGCTCAAGAGAGGGAGCTGGTAGGTTTACGCTATAAAAAGAGACCGGCACAACACAGACGAGAAGGAATTTTCCATTCAGAATTAATTTGTTTTCATTAGCACCCAATTCCATCGCTGGCTATTAGAAGAAAAGCTCTTTTGTTAACATTTCTAGGGGCTGGAAAGGCCAAGGAAGGGCTGAAACGTTCCTCCCCGTAACAACGGACTCGCGACACAAGACTGCCCACAGAACTAAGTAATATCAGTCTCCATATTCCTGAGGTTAGAAAGCACAGGGAAGCCACTTAAAAGCATATATATATATACACACATATATATTTTATATATTTATATATACACACATACATATATATACAAACAAACAAGGTGACTCTGCCTCTGCCTTTCTTCCCTAAAGGCTAACATTCAAAAAAGCCAAGTGAAACAAATGCTGAAGGTCAGAGGACTAAAAGTCACTTTGCGCATTGCAAAAGAAGGTGGTTTGGTGGGGTTTCTTTGTGTTTTTTTTCCTTTTTGAAACAAGCGTATGTTTTACAGAGAAGACATTTAATACCGTAATCTCCGTCTGCACAGTCGATGCAAAAACTCTGGGAAATCCAGAATCAATTGCAAATATAAAGATGTTTAAATAAGTGAAAGGAGATTTTGCCAAGGAGTAAAATTCTACAGAGCTGCAGGATGCGCCTTAATAAAGCTCTAGAAAACCGTGCACAAAACACTACGAGCCAGGACAAGAAGAAATGGCCTCAAGTTGCACCTGAAGTTGCATGGTTTAGACTGGATATTAGGAAATCTTCTTCACCCAAAAGGTTGTCAAGCACTGGCCCAGGCTGCCCGGAGGGATTTAACAGGCAGGTCGAGGTGCTGCTCGGGGACGTGGGTTAGGGGTGGCCCTGGATGATCTTAAAGGTCTTTTCCAACCCAACTGATCCTACGATTCAATGGTTTCCAACCCAGGTTATGGCTCCTTAGACTGGATATCAGGAAAAATTTCATGACCGCCAGAGTGGTGAAGCACTGGAACGGCCCGAGGAGGCAGTAGAGTCACCATTCCTGGAGGTGTCGCAAGCACGTGGATGTGGCACTTCGGGACATGGTTTTGCAGTTGGTTGGTCTTGGTGATCTTGGAGGTCTTCTCCAACCTTCATGTCTCTACAACCCTGCTCTTCCCCAGAGCTCCGCTCCCGGCAGCAAGCTCGGACAGGAGCAAAAGATGAACTTTAACGGCAACACTGGGCAACAGAAAGCCAAAGGGAGCAGCAAGGGCACCCCCTCCCCAAGGGGCAAAGCGCCCAGGAGCCCACAGCCACCTGCAGGGCAGGAAGGCACGAAGCCTCGCCAAGCATCCCTCGCCCCCGTCTCGTCCGGGCTGAGAAATGCCAGGGCCGTAGAACCAGGGTTTCCTGGAGTGGGTGCGGAGACAAGGCGGCTTTGCTGGAGACCGTTGTTTCCACATCGCCCCACAGCTACAAGCTCG
>NW_009715922.1:1057-1938 GCF_000703405.1 Apaloderma vittatum | reverse complement strand
AACTCTCTGGGGCCGCGGCCTCGTGTATTTGTGGAGCTCTATACTAGAGTATAACGTTTTTGTACCTTTTGTGCAGGAAGGTGAATTTCTGCAAACATGCCTTGTACTTGCTTTATAAACTTTTTATAAAAGTTACCATTTTTACATAATAATAATAATAAAAAGAAAATAAACCCTAGCTTGTTTTGAATGTTCTTCCCTGGGGTTGGAGGGAGCTGGGGTGCACCTATGGGTGGGCGCGAGCAGCAGCCCCGGGGGGGGAGCCCCCCCCCCCCGCCCCCCTTGCAACTTATAGGGTTACGGTAAGGAATCTCATTAATTGTTTAATAGCTTTGAAATGTCAGCTCAGGTATGGAAGGAATTAACCCTAGGCTGCCGTCTCCCGGCCGAGGTGTCTGCCAGCTATTTTGGGTGCTGCTCTGCTTATCTGATATGGAAGGAGTGAAGACGCTGCTGGGACCATCTGGAGGTGTAGCTGGAGCCCTGCGAGGCGGGGGAAAAGATGCTTTTTCCAGGGGTTTCCACTTTTTAAAAAAAAATAAAAATATACAAGCACTGCCCGGTGCCTTGGGGGCTACTGAGTTTGAGCTTCTCTTAGGTGGGAAGGGGTGATGCTGCTCCCCCAAGGGAAGGGGAGTTTCTGGGCTGCAGCTGCTCTGAGCCTTTGCAATTCCTCAGGTAGCATCCACACTGCACATCCCTGCCTGTTTCCCCTGCCCCGGGGGCTTAAGGAGGGGGTGGAAAGCACCCTGGGGAAAGGGCAGTGGGAGCAGAAATGCCTTTCCCAACCCTCGGATTAATGCTGTGGTTTCCCTTTGGCCCCGGAGCAGATGTGACCCCCCCACCCTCCCCGGCTCGCTCAGCTGTGGAGCCCCGTGGCT
>NW_009715922.1:529-1007 GCF_000703405.1 Apaloderma vittatum | reverse complement strand
GGTCAGGCCTGGCTGCTCTCCCTGGGGTTAAAAGCCCCCACCTGTAGCACCATTTCCTCCATCCCCTGTGCTGGGCTTCAGCATTGCTGCTGTGGGCTCGGCGTGGGTGCTCACCCCATGGCATTGGGGTGTCCTCGGGGTGCTGCAGCCTCCAGGTGAGCTGAGGCAGGGGCTGTGATGTGGGAGGAGGAGGAGGATGATGAAGGCGGTGGGGTCTTAGAGCACTGGGTGATGCAAACCTTCCCTCGCTGCGCACCATCCCCGCGATGGCAACTCACCGAGCACCCCCTCATCTGTGGGCATGTCCACGGAGAAAAGCAGCGCGTGGAACATCTGAAAAACTGGCCCAAGGGGATCACCAACCCCGTGGAACATCCCTCCTTCCTCCCAGCTTGATGTCCCCAAGGGCAGGTTACCCTCTGGCACCCAGGGCTGGGGTAGGACGGGGTGACATGAGGCTGGTCCAGCGTGGTGGGGG
>NW_009715922.1:0-374 GCF_000703405.1 Apaloderma vittatum | reverse complement strand
GGGGCGAGCATCCCCATGCTCACCCCGGTGTCCTGGTCCTCCAGCTGTGCCAAAGGGATTTAACCGGGATGGGAATGAGCCAGGGGGTGGTGGTAGGGTCTCGGTAGCTGCGAAATGGGGCTCCCCACACTGTGAGCACCCCAGAGTGCAACAGATCCCCCAGCTGGGATGATGGTGATGGAGATCCTGGCCCCATGTGAGCAGTTCACGGCCCAGTTTGGTGCTCGGGTTATTGATAAAAGTGGGGGACAGGCACTGGTGGGAGTGGGAGAAATCAGTCCCCTGGGGACTTCAGGGATGGAAACAGCACCGGGAGTGCGAGGGGAGGGCCCCGGTTCCCGATCCTCTTGCTGGGAAGGGTCAGGGCAGGGGGT